>NC_056749.1:591965684-592025684 GCF_019279795.1 Protopterus annectens
TTCCTTTGATCTGCAGACCATACGCCTTGAATGCACTGTCCTGCCATGTGTGCCCCCCAGGCGTAGTCCGATGCATCTGTTGTCATAGTTTGTCTGGCTGGGGGCAAGGTGAAAGGCTGACCCTTGTTGAGGTGACATGCCAGTGACCACCATAGAAACTCCTGTTGTAGGCAGGGAATGAGAGATATCATTATGTCCAAGCTGTGGCTGTGTTGAGACCATACGCTTTTTAGGTACCACTGTAATTTCCTCATATGCAGCTTTGCAAATGGTATTAGTAGTATGCAAGATGCCATGAAGCCCAAGGCCTGCATAATTTTTCTTGCAGGTAGTTGGGTCTTTGCTGCCATTGTTTTGAAATATTGAGTCAGTTGTAGTTTGTCTGGCGTCAGATAAGCCTTCGGGGCCGTTGTATTCAAGCTGGCACCCAGGAATGTCATATTTTGTGAGGGTACTAGTTTTGATTTCTTTTCGTTTACTGTGTACCCCAGGCAACTTAGAAGATGTTTTACAAAAGCCAGATGTTGTAAGAGGATGTCCTTGCTTTTTGCTTGGATGAGGCAGTCGTCCAGGTATGGGTATATTTGAATTCCTCTTTGTCTGCAGTATACAATTACTGGTGCCAGGCATTTTATGAAGACCCTGGGTGCAGTAGATAAGCCAAAGGGCAGTGCAGAGAATTGATAATGGGTTGAACCTGCAATGAAACGGAGGTATCTTCTGCAACTTTGTCTGATAGGGACATGCAGGCATGCCTCCTTGAGGTCAAACATTACTAGCCATGCTTTCTTGCCCAACATGGGAAGAAGATGCTGTAGTGTTAGCATCTTGAATTTGGGCACTTGTAAGAAGGTGTTTAGAAATGAAAGGTCCAGAATTGGTCTCCAGGCATTGTCCTTTCTGGGAACTAGAAAGAGTCTTGAGTAAAATCCTTGGCATTGCTCTCGAGTAGGTACCAATTGAATGGCTCTCATGTCCATGAGAGCTGTAATTTGTCTTTGTGCCTCTGCCCATTGATTTTGTGGCAAGTTTGGCATTCCTCTTTTCATTGGCAAGGTGTGAAAGTGGAATCTGTATCCTCGTGAAATTATGTCTAGGACCCATTTGTCCTTTGTGACAATGTGCCAGTTGTCTGAAAAAAGTGCGAGTTTTCCTCCCAAGGGGGCTGCCAAGAGAGTGTTGCTTGGCCAGATGAGGTGCAAGTTATTGAGTTTGCCTTCTGGTAGTTTGGGACCTGTATTCTCCTCTCTTCTGTGCTGCAGTGCCCCATTGTCTAGGTTTGTACTGGGCTTGTGGTTGTCCTCTGCCTCTTGGACGTCTGTATTTACCCTCTGTGGCCTGTCAGTAGATGGAAAGGACCAATTTTTTGTTGGCCAATTTCTGCTGAAGCGAGAGGGCTGTACCTGTAGGAAATCTTTGACTGTCTGCATAGATTTTGCCTTATCCTCCATTTTCTTTAAGACTTCTTCTGCTTTGACTCCAAAAAGAACATCCTGCTGTAAGGGAGCATCTAGAAGCTTTGCTTTAACATGATCAGGCAGAGTTTCTTTCTTTAACCAAACATACCTGCGTATAACAGACCCAGTGACAGCTGCTCTGCAGGAAGCCTCCAAATAATCAAACCCACATTTTAAAGTATGTTTGCCCACCTGTTCAGTTGCATGCAACAGATCCTGCATTTCTTTCAATTCAGACTGTTGAGGGACTGTGCTCATTTTTTGTTTTAACTGAGACATTAGAAATTGCTGATATTTTAGCATGTGAAACTGGCAATTTAGTGCCCTCATAGCTAGAGTGGCTGAGGTGTAAACCTTTTTCCCCCACCTGTCTAGTGCTCTGGAGTCCCTTTCAGAGGGTACAGGATTTTTAGCCATAGAAGCCTTAGCCCCTTTGGGACCCTGGAAGATAGTCTCTCTGGATCAGCAACAGGGCTTTTGTAAAGAAATTTGTGGGAATCAGGCACTCTATAATATCTGTCAGGCTTTGCCGGAGCAGGAGGTAGAGAATCAGGGTTAAAACTGGATTCTAAGTAAACATCATCCACAATGCCTAAAACTGGTGGGATGGCAAGCGGTCTGTGTTGGGGGAGTAAAAGAAACTCTCTGAGCCTTTTCTTTGAGTCAGAGTAGTCCTGACCTTCTCAGTGAAAATGTTCCCTCATAGTGTGTAAAGTTTCCCCAAAGGAGCAGTCTTCAGGGGGAGAAGCTGAGGGAATGGAATCCTCAGCATCAGAGTCTTCATAAGGGGAGAAGGAGTAATCTTGGTCCTCTGAGGAGCCTGAGGAAATGGACACTTGTTCAGAGGATGCATAATCTTCCTCTTGTCTAGGCCTTTTGCCAGGAGGGGGTTGGGAACCCCTGATTAAAGAAATCAAATCTTCAGCCATTTTGAGCATCTGTTTCTTAGGTATGGGGCCTTGAACAGGGGGCTGAAGTGCAGTCTTTTTAGGTTTAACAGGAGTCTTCGTCTTAGGATACGTTTTAATGGTGAGCGTCTGTCTGAAGATGCCTTCAGAAACTGAAGGTGTTTCTGCAGCACTGACATCTTTTTCAGCAGTGTCGTCGGTAGGGGCTGAACAAAATGGCTGTGTCGGCCTGGTACTTTCCGCCAAAAGTTCCGAAGCGGTCTCGGGTTCCAGATCTGCGGTAGTCAGGGGCTACATTGGAGCCTCACTGAAGATCGGTGAAACAGAGACCGGACCAGCCGAGGCCTCGGAGTCTGGCTTGGGTCTAGGCTGCCTGTCCTTATCCTTGCGTTTTTTGTGCATGCCGATAGTCGGTTGCTCCGACAGCATAGTGTAGTTAAATTTTTCTCCCGAAGTAGTGTCGTGCGAAATCAAAGCGTCTTTTTATAGTACGCTTATTAAACCTAGCACAAAAACGACAACTAGTGACGTTGTGGTCTGGGCCTAGGCAAGGTATGCAGTAAGAATGAAAATCCTTACGAGTTATTTGCTTCCCACAAGAAATACAATTGTTAACTTTTTCTGACATCAGTCTGAGGCAAGAAAAGTTTCCCCAACGGGGTACTTAGCTTTATTGAAGACTTCGGTCTGAAATTAGAGTTCGAAAATCTCAGGAGTCGGCTGACCGGCACTTGCGAACTGCTTCTGCTTCGGGCACCGCATGGCAAGAAAGACTGAAGAAGATGGTGTCGGATGCATTATATATACCCCTGGCGCACTGACGTCAGGGAAGAAGTAACAGCAACCGACGCCGGACCAAGACTTTGGAATTCCAGCCGACTGCGGGACCGCCTGACGACAGGATAACCCAAGTGTGATGACTGCAGCAGGGTAACACGATGAACATCACATCCTGCTGTAAAGGTGCATACAATAATTTTGCTTTAACATGATCTGGTAACGTATGTTCTTTTAACCAAGCATGTCTTCTAATGACAGAGCCTGTAACTGCTGCTCTGCAGGAGGCCTCTAGAGAATCAAAACCACATTGCAAAGTATGCTTTCCCACTTGTTCAGCTGCATGCAATAAATCCTGCATTTCTTTAAAATTAGGAGGATCTGATTCTGGAAGCATTTTTTGTTTTAACTGAGACAGTAAAAATTGCTGATATTTTAGCATGTGAAACTGGCAATTTAAGGCTCTCATTGCTAAAGTTGCAGACGTATATACTTTCTTTCCCCATCTGTCTAATGCTCTGGAATCTCTGTCAGAGGGAACTGGATTCTTGGCTGATGAGGCCTCAACTCCTTTGGGTCCCTGAGAAATAGTTTCAGGGTCAGCGACAGGTCTGTGTTGAGGTAATAAAAGGAAGTCTCTGAGCCTTTTCTTGGATTCTGAGTAATCCTGGCCTTCTCAGTGGAAATGCTCCCTCATGGTATGTAGGGTTTCCCCAAAGGAGTAGTCCTCAGGCGGTGAGGCTGATGGAATTGATTCCTCAGCATCAGAATCCTCATAAGGGGGTAAAGAGTATCCTAGGTCTGAGGATGAATCAGAAGAGATGGACACCTGGTCGGATGAGTCATAGTCTGCATCCTGTCTAGGCCTTTTATCAGGAGGGGGATGGGACCCCCTGATCAGAGTAATTAGGTCTTCGGCCATTTTGAGCATTTGTTTTTTTAGGCATGAAGGCCTGTCCTGGAGAATGCTGTACTGGTTTCTTTGACTTTAAAGGAGGCTTAGACTTAGCTGAGGGTTTAATGCTTAACTGAGTAGGTCTAAAGACACCCTCTGTAGTTGTGGGTTGCTCAGCTACTCCGGATCCATCTGAAAGGTTAGTCTCGGTAGGCTGAAGAGCTTGTGCATCTGAAGGCCCAGCCATCTCCACGTAGGAGTCAGAGGCGGCTTGTGGTTCTACAGAAGCGGTTGTCAGGGGCTGCAAAGGTGCCTCGCTGAAAACTGGAGAACCGGTGACTGGTCTACAAGAGGCTTCATCGTCAGTTTTGGGCCTCGGAGGCCTATCCTTGTCTTTGCACTTTTTGCGTATTCCGGTCGTCTGAAGTTCCGACGGCATGGTATGATTGAATTTTCTACCAAAATAATGTCGGGCAAAATCAAACAGACGTTTAATAGTGCGCTTGTTAAACCTAGCACAAAACCGACAACCAGTAAGGTCGTGGTCAAGGCCTAGGCATGGGATACAATAGGAATGGAAATCCTTATGAGGTATTTGCTTCCCACAAGAAATACAGTTATTAACTTTTACTGACATCGGTCTGAGGCAAGAAAAAGTTTCCCCAACGAGGTACTTAGCTTTGTAGAAGACTTCGGTTCTGGATCTGGAATGAAAATCTCAGGAGACAGCCGACCGGCACTTGCGAACTGCTTTTGCTTCGGGCACCACGCGGCAAGAAAGACTGAAGAAAATGGCATCTGCTGCATCTTTATACCTCTATCGCACTGACGTCAGGGAGGAGGCGACAGCAACCGACGCCGGACCAAGACTTTGGAACTCTGGCCGACTCCGGGACCGCCTGACGGCAGGATAACCCAAGTGTAATGACTGCAGCAGTGTAACACGATGAACATCAAGGACTGCAACAGTGAATACACTCGAACATCTACATTTACAGTAAGTGTAAACAACTGTACTATGTTCTTCATGTTTCACTGTTGCAGTCATCACATTTGGGTAGATTCCCAAAGCTAAGGATGGGAGGAGAAATTTAGATAGCATTGGGACCAGCTATAAGGCCCTGCAAGACTGCAGTGGCAAAGCCAGCTCTGGATTTAGAGAAAATTGGCAAATGGTAATGCTTTGTGAAAGTATGTACGGAACTCCAGGTAGCAGCTTCTAGGATGTCTCTGGTAGGGACACCTCTGAGAAAGGCTGTAGAGGTAGATGCAGCCCTGGTTGAATGGGGTCTAATCTCCATGTGGGATAGGTTTTCCATGGTGCTTATAGCAAAAATGAATGCAATGGCCTATCCATTTAGAATTGGTTTGCTTTGAAATAGCCTTCCCCTCTGCAGCAAATGCCACCAGCAGTTGTTCAGATTTCCTTTGAGGTTTAGTCCTGTCCAAGTAATATCTAAGTTGTCTGTGCACATCTAAGGAATGCAGTACACATTCCCCTTTGTTCTATGGATTAGAAAAACAGGTTGGCAAATGAATGGACTGATTAAGAGCCCCACTGGATACCACCTTGGGCATGAAAGAGGGATTGGTCCTGAGGGACACCCTGTCCGCATTAAAGTTGATGAAAGGCTCCACTGCCATAAGGGCCTGTAATTCAGATACCCTTCTTGCTGAAGTGATTGCTAAAAGGAAAGCTGTTTTCCAAGAAAGTTATTTTAACTCTGCACTTGCAGCTGGCTCAAAAGGGGGAAGGGTTGAGTTTTTCCAATACAAAATTAAGGTCCCGGGCTGCAGTTGGGGCTCTCCTGGGTGGTCTTAAGTTTTTGGCCTCTCTGAGGAACTGCTTGAGCAATGGGTGAGAAAAGATGGGTCGTTCTGTGTTGTAATGAGCTGAAATGGCTGAGTCATGAATTTTGATGGAGGAAAAATAAAGGCCTTTGTGAAGCATCTCAGTTAAGTATTGAAGAATCTGAGGTAAATTGGGCGCTGCTGTGCCCATCCCTTGAGTTTGGTTCCAGGCACAAAATCTTTTCCATTTTTCAGCATAAGATTTTCTAGTACTAGGCCTCCTTGCCTCCAAAATGACATCCAACACTTGTTTACTGAGGGATGGTAACAGGGAGATTAGGTAACTAGCCAGGTTTCCAGGTTCAGGGTTTGAAGCTGAGGATGCAGGATCTGGCCCCTCCTGCTGTGACAGCAAGGTAGGAGGAGTCTGAAGCAGGTGCCATGGAGCCAGCAGTGACACACTGCGCAAGAGGGGGTACCAGTGCTGGCATGGCCAGTCTGGTGCAATCAGTATAGTCCTCGGTTTGTCCTGTTTGATCTTTAGTAGTACTTTGGAGAGGAGAGGCAGAAGAGGAAAGGCATAAGCTGATAGATTTTTCCAACTGAAGGACAGGGCATCCACTTTTCAAACTTGTTTGTGGGGAGTCCTTGTACAGAATTTGTCCAATTGGTAGTTCTGGGGGGAGGCAAACAGGTCTATATCTGGGCTCCCCCATTTGTTTATCAACATGTTGAAAGTCTTTGGTTCCAGTTTCCACTTGTGTGGGTCCATGAGATTTCTGCTTAGTTCGTCTGCCAGTGTGTTTAGTTTTCCTGGCAGGAACCGAGCTTGTAGATGCACTTTGTAGCTCAAGGCTGTGTTCCACAGAGCCATGGCTAGTCGGCAGAGGGGGTATGAATGGGTACCCCCCTGCTTGTTTATGTACCACAAAACAGTGGTGTTGTCCATCTTTACCATTAATTGTCCTGGACGAATGTGGTCCATGAAGGCTGTCAGAGCATTCTGTACAGCTAACATTTCTTTTTGATTAATATGCAGGTGCATTTGACTTGGGTTCCATTTGCCCTGAATGGACTTCCCTGCCAGGTAAGCCCCCATGCATAGTCTGATGCATCTGTTGTTAGGGTTTGGGCGGCAGGGATTAGAGTGAATGATAGCCCCTTGTTTTGGTGACAGGCCTCTGCCCACCAAAGGAACTCTAACTGTAGGCAAGGTAGGATAGGAATCATTGCTTCTAGGTCCTGAGAATGTTGACACCATAGGCTTTTTAGATACCACTGTAGTTACTTCATATGCAGTCTTGCATATGGAATTAGGAGAATGCAAGAGACCATGAACCCAAAGGCTTCCAGTATTTGCCTTGCAGATAGCAGGGTTTTTATGGCCATTAGTTTGAAGTAAGTTGTCAAATGAATTTGTTTCTCTGGCGTGAGGAAGGCCATCTGGGAAGATGTGTTCAAGCTTGCTCCCAGGAATATATTTTGTCGACATGGTACAAGATGTGATTTATTTTCATTTATGGTGTACCCCAGACATGTTGGCAGCTTTTGTACAAATGCCAGATGAT
The DNA here is from genome assembly GCF_019279795.1 of Protopterus annectens. NCBI lineage: Eukaryota > Metazoa > Chordata > Ceratodontiformes > Protopteridae > Protopterus > Protopterus annectens. The sequence continues at coordinate 591,973,081 of NC_056749.1, forward strand.
TCAAAAGTATGTCCTGGCTTTCTGCCTGAATTAGACAATCGTTCAGGTATGGGCATAGTTGAATATTTCTTTGCCTGCAAAATGCAATGACTGGAGCTAGGCAACTTGGCTTATCTACTGCGTCCAGGGTATTCACAAAGGGCAGTGCAGAGAATTGATACTGCGTATGCGTGTGGCCTGCGTGTGGCCTGCTTTGAAGTGTAGGTATCTTCTGCAAGATTCCCTGTTTGGGATGTGCAGGTAGGCTTCCTTTAAATCCAGTGTTGCCAACCAGGCATCCTTGCCTAGCCTAGGAAGCAACTGGTGAAGAGTTAATGTGCATCTTGAATTTTGGGATCACCAAAAAGGTATTTAGGATAGAAAGGTCCAGGATAGGATGCCATAAGTTGCCTTTTCTGGGTACCAGGAAAAGTCTCGAGTAGAAACATTGTCCCTTTTCCTCTTCTGGTACAGTCTGAATGGCCCTTATGCTTAAGAGAGAGAGCACTTGCTTTTGAGTCTCTGCCCACTGATTTGGGGGTAGATCTGGCCAACCGTTTGGGGTTGGTTACATGTGGAACTGAAATCTGTATCCTTGGGAAACTATATTTAAAACCCATTTGTCCTGGGTAATGAGTTCCCAGTTTTTTGCCTGCAGAGCAATCTTTCCCCCCTAAAGGAACAGTCAGTTGAGAAGTGCTTGGAAGTGTTAAAGTTAAGTCATTGAGACAGCTTACCATAGGGGGGAGTCTTACTACTCCCTGCCCTGATTTGGAAGTGGGAGCCCCCCACTGCTTAGTCCTGTACGTACCCTGGGACTGAAGCCTGGGTGTTCTGCTGGTTCTGGGTTTGGACTGAAGGGCTGGAAGAGGCAGGAAAGGACCAATTCATAGAGGGCCAATGCCTACTAAATCTTGGAGGCTGTACTTGTAGGAAATCTTTAACGGTTTGCATAGATTTAGCTTTTTCCTCCATCTTTTAAGTGCTACTTCTGCTTTGTTGCCCAACAGGCGGTCCTGATTTAAGGGAGCATCCAGCAATTTAGCTTTAACATGATCTGGCAAGGATTGCTCCTTAAGCCAAGCATGCCTTCTAAGTACAGACCCAGTGACAGCAGCCCTGCAAGATGCCTCTAGTGAATCAAAACCACATTGCAAAGTATGTTTTCCAACTTGTTCAGCAGAATGCATTAAATCCTGTAAATCCTTATTTTCAGCAAAGTCAGCAATCAGCATCATTTTCTGTTTAAGCAATCCAATAATATGCTGTTGATCCTGTAAATCCTTATTTTCAGCACAGTCAGGAATCAACATCATTTTCTGTTTAAGCAATCCAATAATATGCTGTTGATACTTTAACATATGAAACTGGCAGTTTAAGTCCCTAATGGCCAAGGTTGTAGAAGTATATACCTTCTTACCCCATCTATCCAGTGCCCTGGAATCTCTATCAGAGGGGATAGGATTTTTGGCAGTAGTAGCCTTAATGCCCTTGGGTCCCTGTGAAATGGTCTCAGGATCTGCAATAGGATTTTTAAAAAGGAACTTGTGAGACTAAGGAACCCTGTAATATCCATCAGGTTTTCTGAGAGTAGGAGGTGGAGAGTCAGGGCCCAAGCTAGATTCCGAAAAAGCATCATCAACAATGTCTAGTACAGGAGGGATAGCTAAAGGCCTGTGTTGGGACAGGAGTAAGAAATCCCTAAGCCTCTTTTCAGAATCAGAGTAATCCCGGCTTTCCCAGTGGAAATGCTCCCTAACAGTATGCAAGGTTTCACCAAGAGAGATATCCTCTTGGGGGGGGGGGGGTGCATAGGGAATAGAGTAATCTGCATCAGAATCCTTACAGGTAGACAAGGGTAAATCCTGGTGGTCAGAGCAAATTCAGTCCTAGGTCTCTTAGAGGGGGAAGGTTGGCTTCCCCTGATTAAAGTAATAAGATCTTCAGCCGTTCTTATCATTTGTTTTTTAGGCATAGAGGCCTGACCATGCGATCTGGGTGTCGGTTTTCTAGGCATGGTTCGAGTTTTAGGCCTTGAAGAAGAAGATGGCATCGGTTTAATATGCAAGTTAGTAGGCCTGAATACACCCTCAGAAGCCAGTACCTGTACAGTGGCTCCGGACCCATCCAAGGTAGAGACATTCGCAGGTTCCACAGTTGAATCATCTTGCGGTATACCAGACTCTGAATTAGTCTCAGTAGAGGCCTGCAAATCTGAAATAGCGGGTAACAGGGGCTGCGAAAGCGCCTCACTGAGTATCGGCGAACTGGCAACCAGCTTAGGAGAAGTGTCGTTGGCTGCTTTGGACCTAGGCGGCCTGTCTTTATCTTTGCGTTTTTTCGGAATGTCGGTAGTCAGGTGGCTTACCGAAGACATATCTGGATAATTGAACAGAGTACCAAAATATTTAAAAGTGTAAATATACTGATGGTGAACAGTTCATTGTTTAAATAAGGCACAAAACAGACAGCGAGGTACGTCGTGGTTAGGGCCTAGGCAAGGAATAGAGTATGAAAATCTTTATGAGGTATTTGCTTTCCACAAGAAATACAATTATTGACTTTTACTGACATCGGTTTAGAGCAAGAAAAAGTTTCCCCAATGGAGTACTTGGCTTTAATTGAAGACTTCGGTACTGAAACTCGAAAACGAAAATTTCAGGAGTCGGCTGACCGGCACTTGCAAACGGCTTCTGCTTTGGGCACCACACAGCAAGAAAGACTGATGTAATGGCGTCAGCTGCATGCTTTATACCCCTGACTACCTGACATCATAGAAGACGAGACAGCAACTGACGCAGGACACAAGACTTTGATAATCAGGCCAACTGAGGGCTACTGCAAGCAGATAACCCAAATATGAAGACTGCAACAGTGAAACACGAAGAACATCTAGGACATAGGAATTGCAAGGCCTCTGAAACAGCAGAAGTAGGGATGAGGAGATTAACATACAATAGCAATGAGGAGGATGTGTGAGAGAATAGAAAGCCGGTGGGGTGCACATTCAACAGAAGAAAAGGCATACAGATTGGAAAAGAGAGGGGAGGCTTGTAACTACTTGAAAAGAGCAAGTGAACACACAATTACAAAATCACTAACTGCCAAAATGGAGATCTGATTGCCAGCTAAAAGCTTGTTTTAAGAATAAATTCTATAAAATTAAGGAGACATTAATTCCACTTTTTTTCTATTGTGGTTGAGCCTCCTTATTTACTGCTTGACAGCTGGACAGGTAGTAAGAAGGTGCTTGTGGTGAAAGTGGTTGAGAAGATATACTGTGTCAGGCCTTGTATTACAATAAATGCCCATCATCATCTAATAGCTTGTCAGCCAGTATCAGTTGATACAGCTTCAAATAATTAGGTTCAGTGCAGTCAAAGCATGCTTGCTTAATGCTGCAGTAGTAAGAAGACGACATAACAAAAGCAAAGCATGCAGCCTTATTATAGGCAAGCACATTTGCAAGTGTTGGTTTTGAGTAGACTTAGTCTACTTTACAGTTTGAGAGTTCTGTGGAGTTTCCACCTTTGTGCAAGGGAGTGATGTAGGAGATTTTCCAGAGAAGAGGGATGTAGTTTTTAGTGATAGAGCAATTGATAAGGATTGATATGGGATACACGATCATTTTGGCAGCTATTTTGAGAAAATCAGATGGTAGATTATCAGCAGCAAGGCTAGCAGGTTTGAGTTGTTTAAGAAGTTGGTATAGAGTGTGAGTTGGAACAGGTTGCAAGGAGAAAGTACTAGTGAGATAATTATTAATGGTTGGGACCTGTGGTGATATGTTCTGATCATATTTAATGAGAGAGCATATAGAGTTTATGAAAAAGGAATTAAACTGTGTAGGTATGTTATCCATAGAGGGCAATGTAGTGGGTATAGGTGTGGTAGTGTTGCCGGGTTGAAGAAGTTTGTTAATGGTGAACCAACATTTTTTGGGGTTGTTTTGATGTTTTTATTGTGCAATGATGTAGTACATTTTTTTCTGCTTTTATTTGGGATTTAACTTTATTTCTAAGCTGTTTGTAGAGGTTTAAGTTATCTTGGTTTTTATTAGTTAAGTAGTGTATCCAAGCCTTGTCCCTATGTTTCATAAGATCTTTGGAGGTGTTTGATAGCCAGGGTGAATGGTACATTTTTATTCTAGCAGTTCTACAAGGGGCTAAGCTATTTAAGATTTCAAGGAAAGTAGTATTAAAATGTTGTACAGCAGCATCAAGTGGTAACATTTTTAGCGGATGCCAATAAACTTGGTGGAGTAGGCAGTGAAATGCTTGAGTAGTAAATTTTATTTTATTACGGACTTGATGGTAGACTGAGGTGGACTTAGATTATGTCTAAGCAAAAAAAGTGGGCAGATGATCACAGATACTGCAGGGGAGACTTCCTACTTGGAAGAGTGAAGGAGATTTATTAGTGAGGATCCAATAAAGAACTGAGTGTCTGTTTATATATTCTGGTAGGATGTTGCATCAATTGAAAAGGTTTACAAAGTTAGATGGATTATTGTTGTCATAGGTGGTCCAATCTATATTAAAGGTCTCCCATTATGATAACTTCTTGGTGATAGGTTACTGATAGCCATTGGAGAATTTCTTCAACTGTTGAATTTTCACCTCGGGGAATATATATGGCTACAATGATCAAGGATTTATTTTTATTAATGTTGAGTTTACTGAGAAGTATTTCAGAATTGCTGAATAAAGGAAGATTAATGTTGAGTTCTAATGCTAACATTATGGCTACACCACCTCCACGTTTATTTTGACGATCAAAACGATATATGCTGTATCCAGTGGGTAGGAGTTCATGATTTTTGATGTCGTTTGAGCCAAATTGCAGTCAAAATGGTAAAGTCATGGGAATATCAATCTAGTATAGCATGTAGATCACTGATTTTATTTAGTATGCTTCTCAGATTTAAATTAAGAAACTGAAGAGTGTGTCCTTTGGGGTGAGAGGGTATGCTAGTGGAATTTTTAAGAAGCATGCAGAAGTTACATTTTGATTAACTCGAGGGCCAGGGTTGGGATAAATGTCACCGCTCAGTCGTAGTTGTGATAATATGCAGAATACAGTTTTATATGTTTTAATATGAATTTTTGGCTAGTAGACAGTTACAGCTTTAGAAATGATAGTATAATATTTGAGTGGAAAGAAATCTGTGTGAATATTGTTGTGAAGATTGGGTGTAATGTAAATGTTAGAGGGATTTTTGTGAAGTGTGAAGGTAGTTGTAGAGCGGTGGGCATTTTGACTATTAATGGGGTTGTGGAAGTTTGTTAGAAGGTAGATAAAGGTTAGTGTGAGCAAGTTAGCTGTATGGAGAGAGAAGTTTTAATGACGACTGTTGTGGTGATTGTGACATAATGTAACTCAATTATATTAAGCTAAAAAATGAGAAGAAATGGTTTAAAGTTAAAAAGGCAACCGGATTAGTAAAGGTAATTTGATAGATATAAAGTAGTATTAGTGTAACAGGGGTGAGTGTGTTAGTTTTGGGAATAAACTGAGTTAGGTAAGACTGGCTTAGTAGGAGGGAAGGGGAGAGCTGTAATATGATTGGATAACTGTTGATGCGACACGAGAAGGGTATACTACAGTTTCATTGGTTTTGTAAGAAAAGGGAGTGTTTAGGTAAAGGTAAGTGTAGGAGTAGTGGGGGCGTATGGGATATGGGGGTAGGGCAAGGGAGCGAAGAGAGCCCGAGCATAGCGAGGACGAATGGAGTGGGCTGGACCAAGGACAACCACAGATCCAGGAACAATCAATTGCCTCACCACAAAGGACTGTAAGACAACTGAGTGGTGTGGCAACAGAACCAGACAATGCTAAGTCAAGAGTAAAATAAAATCGTAAAGTGACCATTTTAAAGAATTATGCTATACAAGTGAGCATTCATAGGGAAATTAGGAAAGATTAAGGGTTTGACTGGGTGAGAATGTGAGTCTTGCAGACAGTCACTCATACTTATCAGACTTGTCTTTTGTTCTGTGAGGGTTCCTCCTTTCGTTCTGGAGCCTCCTTGCCATTGGTTTTAAATGTTTGCTTACCACCAGTTTGCAGAGTTCATTTTGCTTTTTGAGAAAGGTTATACAGGGAGCATTAAACCCCTTAGCAGAAGGAAGACTTAAAAATCTCAAGAGATTCCTTGAATCGGCTTAACTCTCTCATCACACTTTTTAAGCACCTCAGAAGTAGACTGTCTAAAAACAAACATTCTTTCCAAGGGGATAATTCAAAAGTTATGCTTTGACATCTTCTGGAAGGTCATAACAGTTCCAGTGGCAGCAGCCTCGGATGTAGCTTCACAATTATAAGCACATTTCAAACAGTGGGTAACCTGGGACAGAGAAGCAATTAAGTTTCACAAGTTTTTTTTTTTCCTCAGAGGAAACATATGCTGTGTTATACCATGACCCCCCCCATTAATATTCCAAAACGTGCACGCTGATTGGCCAGCGTGCACGTTGTAAATCGACTTATACTAATGGAAAAAGGTCCGGTCGCCTGGACTTTTTCCATTAGTACAAGTCTTTTTTTAAAACACTGTCTCGCTATGTTAAAAAGAGTTTAACATAGCGACACAGGTTTAAAAAAAGCAACGGAGATCTCCGTTGCTTTTTTTAAAGCTGTCTCGCTATGTTAAACTCCTTTAACATAGCGACACAGTGTGTAAAAAGCAACGGAGACCTTGCTTTCTCCATTGCTTTTTTTTTTAAACCTGTCTCGCTATGTTAAATGGGTTTAACGCAGCGAAACAGCTTTAAAATAAGCAACGGAGATCTCCGTTGCTTATTTTAAAGCTGTCTCGCTAGGTTAAACCCATTTAACATAGCAAGACAGGTTTAAAAAAAAAAAAGCAATGGAGAAAGCAAGATCTCTGTTGCTTTTTACTGTTTCGCTATGTTAAACTGGTTTAACATAGTGAGACAGCTTTAAAATAAGCAACGGACATCTCCGTTGCTTATTTTAAAGCTGTCTCGCTATGTTAAATCCATTTAACATAGCGAAACAGTAAAAAAGCAACGGAGATCTTGCTTTCTCCGTTGCTTTTGGCCACAGCTCTGATGTACTGCGTAGGCATGCGCAGTACAGCAGAACCGACACGGATGCCAGACAGCTGCGGAAGGGCAGCAAAGAGGCATTATACAATGCCATTATTTAAGAAAAGTAATTGTTTCTTTTCATAAATAATGTCATAGTATAATAGCAATAACCCACTTCTGGGTATGGGTAATGCGGGATTTACCCACGGTTGTCTTTGCCAACCGTGGGTAAATCCCGCATTACCCACACCCGAGCGTGGGTTATTGCTATAATATTCCCCATGTTTTCAAAACAAATTGGTGTAACTAAGGAAATGATTTTTTGAGCTATGATACAGAATCGATAAACCAGAAACGAATACACAAAGCTGGCGCCAAGGAGTAGATAGTCCAAACTACAAATCCAATACTCTCCAAAAAGCAGTTTGTATAGAAAGTGTTCCGTTGGTCAGTAAAAGTGTACTAAGTAACCAGATCCAAACAGCAACGGTGAGACCAGAAGAAAAAGAAAAAGAAAAAGTCAAAACGTAAAATAAAAGGGATTTTACGTTTTGACTTTTTCTTCTGGTCTCACCGTTGCTGTTTGGATCTGGTTACTTAGTACACTTTTACTGACCAACGGAACACTTTCTATACAAACTGCTTTTTGGAGAGTATTGGATTTGTAGTTTGGACTATCTACTCCTTGGCGCCAGCTTTGCGTCTTCGTTTATGATACAGAATCACCTAGACAAAGTAAGGCCTTGCGGAGTCTAATTATGGTGGTTGACAAAAAAGCAATTACTAGAAAATGGAAATCAATGTCTAAACCAACTTTAATAGAAGTAGCGAATATAGTAACAGAGATAAAACAACTGGAATTGGGATCTTTAGAAAAGGGTAGGAGCAAATTACATAGGAAAAAATGGGAATTGTGGGAACAATACATACAAGGGAGGAATGAGGTATAAAAGAAGGCAGGACAAATTGAGTTATGTAATGTTTGAGAGACAATGACTGGATAGATTATAAGTGATGTATGTTTACAACTACAATTGTGTCAACATGGTTTGTCATATATTATGTATGCAACTGAAATTAAGACAGTATGGACAGTATGGTATGTTTTTATTTATATAAAAGTAAGACTGCCTATGTCATACATGATAAAGATGTTGCTTGTTTTTAAAAGAAACAAACAAAAAAAAAAGCAAGCATAAATGTTTGACAGTTGAGAATTCTAAAAGCAAGAGCTGAACAACTATACGTTTCTTCAAATCTCTCAAAAACCTTTCCCATCCTTGTCAGACAGGGAAAGACTGGTATACAACTAGATGTTTAGGTTCACTAAATCAGTAACTGCTAGGTGTGATCTGAGATGAGCGCATAAAAACTTATAAGACTGAGGAACCTTAATCTACCCATTTCTTGAGGACAGCAGACTGTTTGTTGGGCAAGTTATAGGATGTGACAGAAACATCCAACAATGCTAAAATAACAGGAAGAAATGGACTAGGTTCTGTAAATTTCAGCTGTAATAAATTGTAATGATAATCCACCATCTCTGAAAATGTATTTCCCTAATGAACTAAAATTATTCATTCTGGAAATAGTTTCAGAGAAAAAGAATCATTCAAAGCCACCAGCTGAAGACACATTTTCATCAGAATCTTAAATCAGAAACCTGAGTAGACAAATAGAATCTGTCCCTTCACAATCATTTTGTGATTCAAAAACTTGAACCTCTAAAGAAAATGGAAAATCCCTTTTTTTTCTTTGACCAGAAACAGTTAAGCAAGAAGGGTCAAAAGCCTGAACTAAACCATGCGCTAAGCCCAATAAAACACTCTTGTCCAAAGTGACTGAGACAGGAGAAGATACTACCAAACATCTATAAAATACAGATCACTGCACTTAAACCCAGCAAAAAAATGACTCTGAAGTTATACCTCCTGGCTAGAATATCATCCGTAATGAGCATACAAGGAGAAAAGGTGGTGGTATTGCTTTTACATTTCCCAACACCTACCACATTTCCCCTTACAGCAAACCAATGCCAAAATTCAGTTCAGCAGAGCTTCTTACTGCTTTCAAATAATACAACAAAAAGAACGAAACAGCAACAAAGAAAATACAACAGCCAGAAAACCAAAATAAATTAAATAGAAGCACTGAATTCTCTGACATCTCGGCTGAAAAGCCTTCAAGGAGTAAAAAATGCCAAAATTCAGTTCAGCAGAGCTTCTTACTGCTTTCCTCTAAATAAACAAATTACAACTAAATATGTATTACTGTCCTTCATACCCCTCCTGGTACAATACAGCTAAACTGGAAGATACCCAACATTGGATATCCATATAACATTTCCACAAGAAAAAATACTACTAGATGATGTGAATGTCAATTGGGTGGATACAAATTCTAACTCCACTACATCTTGCGTGAATTTATTTGGTTTCACACAGCTAATTAAAAACTTTTGCACCTATAACAATCTTATCTCCCCTCGCCAAAATATTTGAAAAATGTATTCAAAAACAATTGCTAGATTATTTCCTTCAGGAAGTACTCCTATCCCCTACACATCAAGGCTTCCGTCCTTCCCACAGTACTAGCACTGCCCTTCTAACCTATATAAATACTGTTAATAAAGCTAGAAATAATGGCAAACTAGTTTCTTCCTTATTTCTAAATCTGTCTAAAGCCTTAGGACATGGTTTTTCACAGTAAACTTCTACTTCAAATGTCCACGCTAGGACTATCCCAGCCCACACTTCTGTGGTTCAAAAGCTACCCGTCCAATGGGCATCAGTCAGTATGGCACTCCACACACTTACCTTCCAGTCACCATTGGTGTACAACAAGGCTCTATCCTTGGTACCCTCCTCTAACATTTTCATCAACACCCTCTACACATCCACATAACAGACCTTCCTAATACAATATGCAGATGTATTCACTCTCATTACTCATCTGACAACATGGTACACCTCCAAAAAAAATTACTCCTTAAGCTTTAAAAGTCACTGAAACATGGTTTCATAACTCACAACTCATGCTCAACCCAAAACAGACCATACTACTATTTTTTTACCCCAAAGTCCTATCAAATTATTAGGGATGATAGTGGATTATAATCTTACATTCGACCTGCATATACAAAATTGGATAAGAAAAACTCATCAAAAACTAGGGATGCTTTGCAGAGCCAAAAATTTTCTCAATGACACAACTAAAATTATACTTGGCACTACTTATCTCCTGCCAATACTTTTTTTATGACACTCCCATCCTTACTAACCTCCAAGCTTCACAATAATTAAAACATGAACAATGCTACAGCAAAGACGCTAAATTTGCAAGCAAATACCCCACTTAGAACCCTTCACTGTACAGTACTAAAAAGCCTAAACTGGTTAGAACTGCCTCAGCAATTAAAATATAAAATGCTTCTTACCACCTAAAAAATAATCCAGCATCCGACTGTTCAGCACCAAAAAACAAACATTATACACAACTATATTTCCAGTCAGTCACTGCAATCTAGTGACCAAAAACTCATGCATGTCTACAAACTCATCCAATCTGCTGGAAGGGTTGCTAAATCCTGAAACTCCTTACTTGTATGTTATCAGGTCAATAACCCCCCCCCCCCCAATTTTTCAAAACCACTCTGAACAACTTCCTAGTTGAAATTTGGTTCTGTTCTGGCTCAAAATCAGGATAAACTGCATCCCTAAATGTGAACAAGTACCTTTTCTTTCCTTATACCTCCTTACTCTCCCTTCTTCACTTAATTCCTTATTTATTTATTATTTTATTATTTGACATTTGTTAACTAGGTTAGTCTGTCTGGGCAGATGCCCTTTTTCAGCAGAAACCCTAAGAGAAAAGCTCCAAATGGTACATAATCTACAAGTTAACTATAAAAGTAATTAAAATACAGTAATCTCATACAGTTACAATCCATACATAGTCAAAGTAAGCAATAACAAATTGTAAAACAGTAAGCAAACGTCGTAGCATCCAATACATAATTAAAGTATAATTTCTTACTCATATAAGGCATTGTCTTGGAGATGGAAGGCTTTTTTTTTATCTAGTCTAGTAACAGTAATATTATACAGTACAACTAGTTGGCCCAGGAAGTTTCATCCTATACATAGTCACTAGTAACAGTTTCTAGTTTCTTGCAGATGGTTCAGACAAAATTTGTAACACATCAGAAGTGAAGAGATTATTGTACAGGCTATCCTGTGCAACAAATGGAGGATGAGAAAATGTGGGGAGTAGAGGGGAGAGATTTAAAGGAGAGGATGTTCAACAGTAGAGGGGAGGAATAGAGGTTGATTAAGTTGTGTCTTAATTCTCTTCCCTGACTTTCTAAATATACCATAAGCCTGTTTTTTCTTCACCTCACACTGCAGTTCCTGTTTGTATTAGACTAACTTGCATTTAATTTCTCTAGAAACAGTCTAACATTTCTCTAAATATTAAATGATTGCCATACAACTTGTATCTATTCTTAACCAATGTTTTTACATTATGTCAAATTTGTTATAATTACTTAAACTGCAGAGGTTTTTGTTTTATTTTTGAAGATTGTACAATTATTGTTCTTAAAATGTTTTATAATAATTTAGAAATTATATACTACATATACTATATATATATATATATATATATATATATATATATATACATATATACATATACATGCAAAATGATTTCAGTGTGCTTCTGGTTAAGCTAGCCTATATCAGTAATTCCAGTATATAATCACACTGCACAATTTAAGTGGTCTAATTGTTACTATTAAACCCTAGCCTCATTTTTGTGTACTGTGTGCATGTCAGGTGAGCCCAGGAGTGTCTGTCTGTGCATTAAGGTAGTTCCAGGCCAGTCCGCTTAGAGCTAAAAGTCTAACTGTTTTTCCCTCCCACCCACTGTGTTTAAGTTGTGTTCTTAAACCCAATCTGTGTCTATCTTTAGTTCCCCGCTAATTATGACAATGACATTATAATTCCCTCCATCTCCCCATTCATTGGCTGTTGACAATAAGCACACAAGTATAATTTTGTAAAGTCACTCCCTTAAAGTACTCACCAGGCTAAAAGACATTTGATAAAATTGCTTAATATCAGGTGTGCAGATACTGCTTGAACCGATTTTACTATTTTTTTTTTAATTGCAGTTAGTTTACTGGTTATTGTTCGTGGCAGAAGGTGTACAGACAATTGTTTTGTATTTTACTTTAAATACTCAGTAGCCAGTCCATCCAAACATTATCTTAAAACCAAACTCTTAAGTAGTTACAGTCCTTCTGCTACCAGAATCATTCTCATCGATAGCAAGGACTAAACTTCCCCACAATTTCTGTAAGAGCCTGATTGATATAGGTATCTTCAGATAATGCACGACTTGTCTCAAGTTGTCAGACTATCCTCTATTACTCAAACAACAAAACACAGTGTGTGAGATAAATGTATATACGTAATATTCTGAAGGCAAAAATCTCACACAGTAAATTCGGACATCAAAATTGTCAGCAGCACATCATACCTCTTCAAGGCCATCACAATACACAATCTGTCATATCATTTGCTGAGGTTCAAAGATAAACTTGCCTAAACCTCAAAGAACTCCAAGGCCTCCAAAATACAACACAGGCACAAAACACACACAACAAGTTAAGCCTACCTCCTCACATAAAGACAAGTAGTCCCAGATGCTAAGCCCATAAGGAAAGCATAGACTCAACCACACATTCTTGTTACAGGCAGGGTTGCCAGATTTCCAACCAGCCAGGTAGGGACGACAAAAAAAAAAAAGTGTTTAATGCATTGCAGTTCCGCATTCAACACAAGTAGCTCCGTGTTTAGCGATTTTTGATTGGCCCGTATACCGGCATACGGGCTAATCAAAAATCGTTAAACACGGAGCTACCTCTGTTTAATGCAGAACACAAGAAGCTCCATGTTTAGCGATTTTTGATTGGCCTGTATAACAGGTATACAGGCCAATCAAAAAAAAACAAAGCTGAGGCTGGCCGGGATTTAAACCGGCAGGGCAGGACTCGGGATCAGGCTGCTGATCTCAGGACAGTCCCGCCCAAATAGGGACATCTGGCAACCCTGGTTACAGGTGACTCCACTGTAAGACATACAGATGTGCCTCTTACCAGGCTGAGCAAGGAAACGGTGATAGTTGCTTGTCTGGTGCCAGAATCCATCAGATCATGTATGCACTCAAGTCCTTGAACACCAAGTACCAGCATGACTATCACACTTCATGCCAATGTTAATGACTTGAGGTGCATCTCCCTGGACTACATGAAGGGAGACATTATGGTGCTCTAAGATTGTGTGTCCAAGGCAGTTATGGGGCTAGCAATGAGCAGTATTCTAACTTCTCCAATGATGCCACATCATGAGCAAAAAACGGACTTCAATAATTGTCTCACACACACACACACACACACACACACACACACACACACACACACACACACACACACATAAAAGAACACACCACAATTAATCTCTGTTCCCCTCTCAGATGTGAAAAATTACTAGGATGCTTTCAGAAGACAAACATTAAGCTGTAATAAAAAGTGCACTAGCCATCTTCAAATAAAAACTAAATTGTAGAATGTTTTGTTAAATGCATTCTAATATTAAGCCTGCTTGCAGGCTGCTATCTCCTATTAACTTCCCAAAATTTCAAACTATTTTTCACTTAACTGCTTGCCATTGTATCTTTAAATTTTGAATTTCCTTCAGCAAAGAATGCTCAGAATGAAGATTAACTGCTTGCACCTCTGTACAGCTTATCTCCATGTAAAAGGTCAATAAAAACAGGTAACAACTCTGCAGACCCATGAAGGTATCTTTGTAAATTTCACTTGGAATAGAAAGTACAACTGCCTTCGGCTGCAGACTTCTTGACTCCAACTCGCATCATCTGCTAATGAAAAAAGCCAATATATTCACAAATGCAAGAAACATAGCATTTTTATGGTTTTCCATCATTCTGTCTTATTTTTCAAGCCCACTTGCTTACAAAAAAATTTTGTTTAAAGCTCAGGCCAAGGGCATTAATATAGACATTTGTCCTTGTAAAATTAAGAGAACATATCTTAATTCTACATATAACATAAACCAGTGTACTTTTATCCCCACCCTAGCAGCCCAAGATCAAAGCATATTAAATTAAACTTGCTTTGGTCCAGCCTTTCTTCACTTGTTATAATATAAAGCCTATATTATTTGCAATTAAAAATTACTTGTTTACTTTAATAGCATTAACACATACAACAGTCACTGAAGAGATGTCTCCACACTTAAAATACTCCTGACTATACAAAATTATTTTACAATACAACAGTTTATTGTATGAAATGTTTTATTCAAACACCAAGACAATACTTGGTTTACTCACAATTACTTTTTCCCTTTTAGTGTCCTTCTATTACTTTTTCCCTTTTAGTGTCCTTCTAAATATTCATGACAAAGTGGAGGATATTTTGCAGAAAGATCATAACAGATCAGTAATAATGAATAGAGGGATGGGACAATGAGGAAATTGCCCTTACTGTTGTTACATGTCTTCAGGTATTTCATCAGTTATTAATGCTTACAAAATTTATATAAAGGGGAAATTTAATTGTAACTCTAAAGGAATAGTGTATTTGGCCTCTTGTCAATGTTGCCCCTGTTTCTACATTGGTAAGACGGAGCGGAGGCTAAGAGACAGGGTGTATGAGCATATAAGAAGCATTAATTTACAAAAAGAAGATAATGCATTGTCAAGGCATGTAATGGAATATCCCAATCATAAATTTTGCTTTAAAGTTATATTTCAACTGAAGCAAGATATGAGAGGAGGTCCATTCAATTTACTGTTAGAGAAAAGTGAATTGTTATGGCAAATCAAATTGAATGCATTTACCTACCATGGTTTAAATGAAAAATGTTCAATAAGTAGTTTGTTAAAACTAAGAAGCTTGGAAAGATAATTTTTTATATATACTCAATAATCTTCTTAAAAAATAAAAATAGATTATATTAATGCCCCGTATTCATTCATTTATTTATTTATTATATATTAATTTATTTAGTTAATTATTTATGGATGTTATACATATATCAATTATATTTTTAATATTTAATGTATGTCTAGTGTTTATGGTTCTATGGCTGCCCATAATATACATAATATAAGTGTTACATAAAATGAATATACTTTAGTTATAATAGTTATAATTTTTATACCATACCAATGAATTTAAACACAGATATCTAAGATATTTTATTATATAAATTTTATCGTTTAAATAAATTTAAGGAAATGCTTATTGCTAATTTTAATTTCGTAATTTTTAATATTTAAAACAAATTAGGTACAATAATTTGTTCATAGTGATGGCCTTGCATAATATGCTGCACATATTTAATGGTTATAAACATTCTTATTTATGTTTAAAACTAAAATAAATGATTCTAAGTGAATTAACCTAAAACGAACATTTTGGATGTCATAATTTATAGTAAAATCTAGTTCGCAATATGAATGATACTTAACTTTATTCATTTATATTCTTTTTATTGATATATGAGTATTCCGTGTTTTAAAACGGATTCTTATTAACATACTTAGCGGAATAAGTTTGTTTATCAACCCGGGGAAATATTTTAATTATTTTAATTAAATTAAAATAGACAACAAGAAACTCATTTAAGAAATTTTTATGTTATTTTAAAAGTCACATTTGTGAAATAAGAACTGTGGCTTTAAATATTTGTTGTAGTGGTTTGAATTTTGGCGGGCACTGATTAATTGGTTTCTATATGGCTATATAACTGAATGGTTTCAAGCAAGCCGGTGTTTGCCAATTTCTGATGAAGTTTAAACAAAGGTTTAAACGAAAAACGTGTGTATTTTTTAGCGTTTAAAGCAATAAAGTGCCGAGTTTCAGGTTGCTGTGTGCGTAAGCGGATCTTTTGGAATTCAACAGTTCGGAGTGTTTTCTTTTTTTGGTTTGTGTATCTTTGGATTCCGATATGGCTAACAGCACACCAGACAACTCGCTGGACAACATACCTGAGATTTTTAACCATCCACAAGAAGGAGATAGTGGATCGGGTAACAAACTTTCTATTTTGGTCCAGCTTCTCTCTCAAACTTGATCACATGAATGAGAGGCTCGACCTAGTTATGGCAGTGCAGCAAAGCAAGACATTACCGGACCGAATGGTCGTGTCAACAACGGAGCAGCATAGACAAACATAACAGAATTGTTTATCATGTAATGATATGGGGCAAGTCAAAGGAAAAGACATTACATCGGGGCAAAGAATTAATTTATGCACATCAGCACAAGGAGCAACTGCAAATGTTCCATTAACACAACAGCCACAACAAATTCAGATATCTAATACAAGCAAAGATTACAGAATGCAACTGGAAGATGGTGCCAACAACACTAGTCAATTTAGAGAGAATAATGGAGCAAGTTCTAATAATCACATACGTGCTTCGCCTTCACCAATCAATTCAACGATTAACTTGAAAGATTGATTAATGGCAACAATGGGATTATGGGAAAATAATACAAATTATACAATAAATGATGGAATACTACAAGAAAGTGAAAGAGAAGTACCATTATCGGAACTATTGAATAGCTTAGATTCGAGCATGTTAAAATACAAATAATTAGGTCTGGAAATTGAATATTTTCATGAATGTCTTAGATTAGAAATAGTCCCTAAAGGACTTAGAACCTGGAAATATCCTACGGGGTTAATACCAGGTTCTTTATTCCATCAGGACTTGATTAAATTATTTAATCAAAATGGTTTACATTTAATGGAGACAATGATAAAACATTATACATCTACGATGAAAGATTTGGAATGTGAAATAGAAAACATAGACAAACAAATCAAGTCACATGTTGATTTCCTAAAATATAAGTATGACTATCAACGATGCTTTCGTAGCATTGAACAGCACTTACAAAAGATAAGAATTAACAAGATTAAAAAAATACAAAGAGATCAAGCTCAATATAAAACTGGTACAGCATATCCTTTACCACCGAAGACACTTGCACAAGTAAAGCATAATGCATTTAACAACACACAAATAGATGAGACTATTAGTAATGATCGAGTTGTAATACATGAAGAAGAGTCACAAAAACAAGACATGCATGTTGATGGTGAATTAGATGAGGTACAGGAAGATAACATCAGAAGTGATAGAATAAAGCAATGCAACATCAATAACCAGAACAATAATTTTAACAACAATGGTAATAATAATCAACAACCATCCACATCCAATAAGGGACAGGGTTTTCCACGACGAAATCAACGAAAGCAATGGAACAGAAGGAAAAATCACAATTACAGGAGATAACATCTGACATAGAATCTAGCGGTGTGGTATTAGTAAAAAACACACAGCAAGACTTTTTAGTCTATAATTATTCGTTGTTTACGGTTACCACACAATTAGCCAATATTTTAGCTAAAGGTTTAACCTTTGTACCCTCCAGTAGAATGGATATAGCCCACACCATATGTGATATCAAGTTATTTGCAAGAAAATTGAATCTTAAATAACTTTTGGGTGATCAGGGCCCAGTTAATAATCCATTGAGAATAGCTAGTTATTAAAATCCACCCTTATACAACATACTTCACACATTTGAAAAAATGTGTGAAATAGATGTGAGACAATTACATCAAGAAAAGCAGAAGTACTCCTATAATTTATCTAAAGAAGAGAGAGACAACATCAATACATTAATTTCAGCTGATGGTCAGAATCATGAATCCAGATAAAGGAGGAGGAATAGTTATAATGGACATTATGGATTATAAAAATAAACTAAACGTCCATCTTACATCAGATGTTTATGAGAAATCATCAATTAATGAATACAACAAAGCTAATCAATTCATTAAAAGCTTGTTGAATGAATTGTTCATAGAAGCAAGAATTGATATCCATCTCTTCAACTACTTAATGATAGAAGCGCCAAAAGTACCAACTATATTCGGAGTGCCAAAAATCCACAAAAATATTCAGAATCCACCATTTAGACCAATAGTGGATGGTAGAAATGCTTCTACATATGCTTGTGCCAAATATGTGGATTTAATTCTTAAAAAAATTGTCATTAAGGATGAATGGATTATTAAGGATTCATGGAATTTTCTGGAGAAGATTAATAACAAAGTATCAGCAAGAGAACAATTTCATCTCAATTGATGTGAAAGAACTATATACTAGTATCCCTCACCAACAAGGTATTGAATGGGTACTAGAAAATATAAGTAATAAAAATGCACAAACAGATGAGATAGCTCTTGTAGGAGAATTGCTGGATATAATTCTGTCATATAACTTCATCTTATTTGACAAGCAATTCTATAAACAAACAAAAGGGGCTGCGATGGGATCCCCATGTGGATCAAGTTTCGCGAATCTAGTTATGTCCTATTGGGAGAAGAATTTCATCTTTAATAATATGGCATTTAAGGACAAAATAATTTTCTATGCTAGATTCATAGATGACATTTTAATAATTTTTCAAGGAAATGAAAATCAGGCAATAGACATGATAAACTTCTTCAATATGAGTACCAGTTTTTTGCGATTCACTCACACATTCAATGAAGAATTTATAACTTATTTGGATGTGAGATTAAGCAAGAACATATTAAACGATTGTTATGAAGCGAAGATTTTTAGGAAATCAACTTACTCCAATAAATTCCTGCATTTCTCTAGCCAACATCCTATACACCAGAAAAAATCGGTAGTAAAAGGACAACTTGTCAGGGCAGCACGTATGATTACAACTGATATAGAATTTGATAAAGAATGCTTGCTATTAAAACAGATGTTTACTAATAGACAATATTCCCCTAGCTTCTTGGAACCAATATTAGAAGTCAAAACAAAAAGACAATTGGGCCACTTCACTCCTATATTAAAATGGAAAGATGTTACCATCTCAGATGCAGGAGGTGAAAATATCATTGAAGCGTATATAACATCAAGAGAAGCATCAAACAGCGAAAACTATAGTGCATCATGTATCCTAAGATTTTCCATGGATTTTAACAGCATCAAAGATATAATAATTAAAAACTGGAATATGTTTAAAGATGACCATTTTTTAATGGTCAAGTTAGGATCGATGCCTAAAATTATATGTAGGAAAGGATCCAATCTAAAAAATATTTTGCAGAAAGATCATAATAATAGATCAGTAATAATGAATAGAGGGATGGGACAATGTGGAAATTGCCCTTACTGTTGTTACATGTCTTCAGGTATTTCATCAGTTATTAATGCTTACAAAATTTATATAAAGGGGAAATTTAATTGTAACTCTAAAGGAATAGTGTATTTGGCCTCTTGTCAATGTTGCCCCTGTTTCTATATCGGTAAGACGGAGCGGAGGCCAAGAGACAGGGTGTATGAGCATATAAGAAGCATTAATTTACAAAAAGAAGATAATGCATTGTCAAGGCATGTAATGGAATATCCCAATCATAAATTTTGCTTTAAAGTTATATTTCAACTGAAGCAAGATATGAGAGGAGGTCCATTCAATTTACTGTTAGAGAAAAGTGAATTGTTATGGCAAATCAAATTGAATGCATTTACCTACCCTGGTTTAAATGAAAAATGTTCAATAAGTAGTTTGTTAAAACTAAGAAGCTTGGAAAGATAATTTTTTATATATACTCAATAATCTTCTTAAAAAATAAAAATAGATTATATTAATGCCCCATATTCATTCATTTATTCATTTATTATATATTAATTTATTTAGGTAATTATTTATGGATGTTATACATGCAATTATATTTTTAATATTTAATGTATGTCTAGGTTCTATGGCTGCCCATAATACACATAATGTAAGTGTTACATAAAATGAATATACTTTAGTTATAATAGTTATAATTTTTATACCATACCAATGAATTTAAACACAGATATCCAAGATATTTTATTATATAAATTTTATCATTTAAATAAATTTAAGGAAATGCTCATTGCTAATTTTAATTTTAATTTCGTAATTTTTAATATTTAAAACAAATTAGGTACAATAATTTGTTCATAGTGATGGCCTTGCATAATATGCTGCACATATTTAATGGTTATAAACATTCTTATTTATGTTTAAAACTAAAATAAATGATTCTAAGTGAATTAACCTAAAACGAACATTTTGGATGTCATAATTTATAGTAAAATCTAGTTCGTAATATGAATGATACTTAACTTTATTCATTTATATTCTTTTTATTGATATATGAGTATTCTGTGTTTTAAAACACATTCTTATTAACATACTTAGCGGAATAAGTTTGTTTATCAACCCGGGGAAATATTTTAATTATTTTAATTAAATCAAAATAGACAAGAAATTCATTTAAGAAATTTTTATGTTATTTTAAAAGTCACATTTGTGAAATAAGAACTGTGGCTTTAAATATTTGTTGTAGTGGTTTGAATTTTGGCGGGCACTGATTAATTAGTTGCTATATGGCTACATAACTGAATGGTTTCAAGCAAGCCGGTGTTTGCCAATTTCTGATGAAGTTTAAACAAAGGTTTAAATGAAAAACGTATGTATTTTTTAGCGTTTAAAGCAATAAAGTGCCGAGTTTCAGGTTGCTGTGTGCGCAAGTGGATCTTTTGGAATTCAGCAGTTCGGAGTGTTTTCTTTTTTTGGAAAGTGGAGGATATGCTTTACAACCCACCCTCAAGTTTAACAAAGTAAAAAAAAATATCCAGCCTTTCTCAGCTACCTTTTATTGCACAAATGTGATTGATGCTTCAATGTCTCCAACTTATTCTTTAACTTGAATGTTGCTGGTCTTAGTACTGTTCATTTCCAAAATCCAATGTACTCCCAATTATTCTAGACAACTCCTCTGTCTCCCCACCTATTTTTTAACCGTCTCTCAATCATTTTCTTTTGGAAAACTGGAAAAGGTTTTACTAGCAAGTTCTCTATTTATGGGGATGTGCTAAAGAAAGTGTAATGAGAAAGAATACTATTCATCTTACAGGCTCATTTTTTGCTGAGCAAACTTTCCCCTCCTCCTCCTGATCTGTGTCCAAAAATGTATTTTTTTCTTCTGGAAACAATATTCTGAACACAGCTGGATATAGCAACTTAAATCTCACACCTCTACCTCTCTCTCAACATACTCTTCACTGCAGGGATAAACTGGCTTCCCTCTTACCTGGGGTACAGTGAATAATCATTTTCCATGAACACTCTGGTGTCCCCAGCAGATAACACTCAGCTCCTTGTGCTATGACTGCATCTTTACTACTAGAAGTATTGGCTTCTTTCTCATGACCAAATTTGAAGCATGGACAAGGTATGCCCTTTCAGTCAATAATTCCTGCTGTGGGATACAGTCCAGTTGCTTACTTGTACTTTGATAAAATGAACACGATGTTCCTTCCAGTTTCCCTGGTACAGAAGAAAACCTTGTTTTCTCAGCGTCTCCTGTCTTCCAGGTCTACTTTTTTAAACAGCTCTTCTTAAAAAGCCTCGTATTCAGACAGTTTTCCCTCATTTCAACATCTGATTTCTGCAGTTTTATCAGCTCATCTGAAAAGCTACTTAAAGCTTAATCTATTCTTTTCAGTTTTTTTCCATTTTATGTATTTCTCCAGTCTTCTTCTTCTTCCGGCTTTTTCCTGGTTAGGGGTTGCCACAGCGGATCACTGTCTGCTCATGATTGGCAGTGGAGGTTTTATGGTGTTGAGTTGCCAGCCTGGCACCCAACCTTCCACAGAAGGCACACACACTCACACCTAAGGCCAATTTACAGTGTCAAATCCACCTACAGCATGTCTTTGGGATGTCCAAAAAATCAAGGGTGTTGCTCTGCCAAAATCCAGCAAACGCAGAAATCCAAAAACAGCAAGCAAAATAACGAAGCTGGATACTGCTCAGTTCAGTAGAAAAAAGATTTAATTCCAACAAACAAACAGTACAAGATGAGCGCTTTCGGGCAATAGCCCTTCTTCAGATAAAAACTTTACTAATAAAACTTCTATTTAAATACATGTTTGACCAATCAGAATCAATAAAAAACCCGCCTTTTACTTAAGGTGGGCTTAAGGGGGACCACATCATTCAAGCCTGGATCCCTATGTGCTGTTAACTCTAGTATCCATCTGGATTCGGCTAATTCAGTGTTTAATTTAATGTCACCCCCCCTATTAGTCAACCTTAAATTTACAATAACCCTAAATAAAAACTTATGCGTAGGGTAATCCCTCACATGCCTATACAAGGCATTGTGCTCATCACTATTCCTAATACTAGACATGTGCTGTAGGATCCTAACCTTTAACATTTGATTGGTCTTCCCTACATAAAAACATGGACAAGAATTGCACTCAGCTATATACAGTAAATCAGTAGTCCTACAAGTAGCCCTACCTTTAAATAAAAACCCTTTCCCATTAACCGGATGCCTAAATTCAATTCCCTTTTTTATAAGTCCACAGGCCTTGCAGGACGCACACGGAACAGTACCCGCTCCTCCTATTGGTCTCAAGTCCTTAACCAATTTCTTCTCCTTGCATAACATATCTTTGAGGTTTTTATTCCTTTTATATGTAAACATGGGGCGCTCACCAACCATTTCTCTCAGCCCTTCATCACTGGTAATTATATTCCAGTTATTACTTATAATGTCACAGATCCCTCTCATATCACTACCATAAGTGAGTACCACTTTATGACCATCACGTCTAAAGGTGTTGTCTGTATTTCTATTATTAGCATAATCTTTCTGATGTAACCATGGCTTATATTTATTACTTCTAAGGGTTTATTCTTCATCATAATATCATTGACCAACTTCTCATTGTAGCCCCTATTAGAGAAGCAGTCACTAAGTTGTTGGATCTCCTTGTCGAACAATGTATTATCAGTAACAATCCTAGAAATCCTACTTATCTGGCCTTGCACCACATTCAGAAAAGTATGCCTTGGGTGCATGCTATCAAATGATAGCAGAGTGTTTCTCCAGCACTCTTTTCGAACAAATTAGAAGAGAAACCATCCTTGTCTTGACACAGGCTGACATCCAAGAAGTCAATGACTTCACTTGATGTCTTCATACTAAATCTAAAAAAGCTGGTTGTGGAGTGGAGGTAATTTATAAAATCACATAGATCATCCTCGACCCCTTCCATAAAATAAAAACATCATCTACAAACGTAGATATATGAATAACTGTTTTTCCAAGCATGGTCATTAAATACATGTTGTTTCTCCCATTGTGCTAGAACAAGATTCAAGATATGTGTTGGCACAGGGGGTACCCATGGCTATCCCCTGTGCCTGTCTATATATGCAATCTGCCCCAAGAAATATATTATTTTCTAGAACTAAACCCAACATTTCTAATATCAACTCCACCTTAGTATTTTGTACATCCAAACTGTTTAAAAGTGCTTTGACCGCTGAAAGACCATAATCATTATTAATAACTGTAAACAAGTTATTAATATCTAAAGTTGCCATCAAGTAATCCCCTGTTATATCTCCTACTTTGATGTTACCTATTAAAGTTAAAAAATGTCCTGTGTCAGTCAAGACATGGTCCATTTTCTCAACAAAGGGTCTTAACGTAACCTCTAACCAAATGGATATATTCTCAGTCACCCACCCCCTGCCTGAAACTATCGGTCTAAGGGGTGGGTCTGATACACACTTATGCACCTTGGGTAGAGCCTTAAAAACCGTGTTAATGGTTTATCTATAAATAGGAAATCAAATTGTTGTGACGTAATCAACATTCTATCACATAACCCCTGTAGCTTGCTATGGACTCTGTCAATAGTTCTTCTAACTTCTACTGGATTGATTAAAATATAAGTCTGCACATCAGATAGCATGCATTTAATCTTGTTGATATACCAGACAGTATCAAGCACAACAATCGACCCTCCCTTATCAGCTTTTTTAATAGTAATATCTGTGTAGCTATTAAGATCGGCCAAAGCCTGTCTTTGTTCAGGAGTTAGATTATAAAACTTATCCCTATTACTTTGCTGAAAAAAGCGTAACAGGTCATGATCACATTGATTAATAAATAACTGTAAGGCTGGTGTTAAAGCCGGTACAAAGCTACTAGGCTTTTTTAAATCAGCACGGACATTAGCATTGTTGCCAAATTGCTTGCTAAGCATAAGATTACGACAAAACGACATAATGTCAAGAATGACATCTTGGTAGTCACATTGCTTACTGGGGACAAAGGTTAACCCCTTATAGCCGAATCCAGATGGATACTAGAGTTAACAGCACATAGGGATCCAGGCTTGAATGATGTGGTCCCCCTTAAGCCCACCTTAAGTAAAAGGCGGGTTTTTTATTGATTCTGATTGGTCAAACATGTATTTAAATAGAAGTTTTATTAGTAAAGTTTTTATCTGAAGAAGGGCTATTGCCCGAAAGCGCTCATCTTGTACTGTTTGTTTGTTGGAATTAAATCTTTTTTCGACTGAACTGAGCAGTATCCAGCTTCGTTATTTTGCTTGCTGTCTTTGGGATGTGGGAGGAAACCGGACCTCCCGGAGGAGACCCACGCGATCACAGGGAGGACATGCAGACTCCGCACAGAAGGCACCCCAGCCGAGGATCGAACCAGAGAACCTCTTGCTGTGAGACAGCAATGCTAACCGCTGCACCACTGCGGCCACCCTTATGTATTTCTCCAGTATCTTGCTTATTTTAAACACATTTGAATGTTTTTGATCTATTTTTTCCCTCTGAGGTTCCATAAGCTATCTCCTGTACTGAGGCTAAAACCTGTACCGCATTTTGCTGAACAGCTGCAAGGCTTTTCCCCACCATTTTTTTCTTCTCCTTTTCTAGCTGATTTTTTCCCCTCTTTGCTGACATCCAGGCTGTGTAGTGACTAACCAATAGTAAATTTTATCCAGATAAAAGGCTTTTGCTTGCTATTTTCCAAGGTTTCTTTTTCACACTAGGAAAGCTCTAATCAACCTGTTGATCAGGATGCAGCCATCTATTCTAGAGACCAAATTCAAGTTTATGGAGAAGGATATCATTACCAAGTGGGAATATTCTATCCTCAGAAGGGTAGGAAGTTGATCTTTCTACATTTGCTATTCAGGTGTATACTGAAATTAAGACAGTGGTCTACCCAAAGTCCTATATACTTAAAGGACCTGTTCTACAGAAACGTTATTGTGATCATGTACTGTGAGTGAATTGGAGGTTCTGCTGAGTGCCTGTTTGGTGCCAAACAACAAAGGTTTTGTACCTGATGAGCAGGCTATTACATTTTTCTTCTAGGCAGTTTGGATGAGGCACTGAAAATCTGAAACTTGAACAAGTTAATAACAAATCTAACAACTACGTGAAGAATACTAAGGAATGTAGAGGCACGGGGTGTGGCTCAGTTGAAAGTGAAAAAGTTTATTTAAAAAATTAAAAGTTAAGCACTT
Organism: Protopterus annectens; assembly: GCF_019279795.1. Classification (NCBI taxonomy): domain Eukaryota; kingdom Metazoa; phylum Chordata; order Ceratodontiformes; family Protopteridae; genus Protopterus; species Protopterus annectens. The sequence goes on from NC_056749.1 coordinate 591,998,640, forward strand.
TCATCTAAAATAAAATATAGACTTCATCAGAACAAATACAATTAATCAATTAAGATTTAAATACTTTATCACCAATCACAATTCCTCATTCTCTAATTACATTACTCATGAGATGATGTCACATCCCCATTCATAAAAAAAAAAAAATAATAATAATAAGCTCCGTTTCCCATATCCCATATGTATCCCCATTAAACCTGTTATTGAAGCCAGGACTTATTAAAACATAGCTTATTATTATTTATTTATTTTTTTTAATATGAATGGGGATGTGACATCATCCCATGAATAATGTAATTAGAGAATGAGGAATTGTGATTGGTGATGTTAAAGTATTTAAATCTTAATTGATTAATTGTATTTGTTCTGATTAAGTCTATATTTTTTTAGATGAAAGCGCTTAACTTGTAATTTTTTAAATAAACGTTTTAACTTTCAACCGAGACGCACCCCGTGCCTCTACATTCCTTAGTATTCGTCACGTAGTTGTTTGTTGTTTATTGTGTGTGGACTACGTGGATTTCTTGTAGTTTTGTAACAAATCTGCTAAACTTCCCCGCTACTCATCACACAAAGCTCAGCACCATGACTTATTAATATCTCTAAACTAAACAAATGTGATTTTTTTATTTACTAAATTATGCCTACCAATTTCTGAACTGGCGGTAGTCCCCTCAAATGTTATACACCCCACTACAAATATTAGATCCACTGAAAACAACTTACTAAAAATGCCTTTGGTGATGCTTTGCTCTAAAATTCTAACTCCATTTAACTTGCATGGAACTGGATCCCTAAAACATAGACTGCTGCAGCATTTAACTGCAGCAGTCTATTTATGTACATTACCACACCATCTAACCTCAAAGCTGAAACGCTCTTGTAAGAAATTACACTTGAACAAAAACAGTTTCAAAGCAGAGTATCTGTCACAATTGTACAAAGCCTCTCATCAAAAGTTTATCCTTATCCCAATATGGATTCATCAGGGCATGATCATTAGCTCCTACGTTTCCTATCTGATACCAAATTACTTAATATTAGTCATCTTTTCTTGTTGCCAAAATGCTCCATGGCATCGGTTACTGAAACTTCTTTCCTAATTTGAACTTGCATTAAAGTTCTTCTTCTGGGTCCGCTTCATATTGAGATCAGCTCAGTATTCCTACTGACTTTTAACAAAGGCTTCGGGAAGTTACACCGGTCTTCTTTTGAAATATTATAAAAAAGGCGCTTTGAGCATTTGATGATCCACAATTAACTCAGGTAAGTTATTTTTGCCTTTTTTTTTTTGCATTATTTGTACTGCGCTTAAAATGTGCACTGAAAATTTGGTTAGCTAATCCTGATGAAATTCACTTGTTCCGACCGAGTCCCCACCACAACTTAATTTCACTGCTTGTACCTGGCTTGGTTCAGGCCTGATGTAGGAGAGGCATACTGAAGCAATGGGAGTTGTGAAGGGAGACTGCATCAATTGTTGCCATTTCTGGGTAGCCTAGCATTAAGTGGTCAAATTACAACTTTTTTCATTGGTCTTTTCTACTGCCTAATTTATACACAGACTAGCTGTGTGGACTGCACTGCTGTCACAGTTGTATCCATATCTAGAAGTGAAGTTTCCCTTTGGTCGTTATTATAAAACATTCTCCCCTTCTCTGTTGAGCGACTGGAACCTGCCATCCTAGAGCCTTAACAATTTGCACTTAACTATACAGAAATCTAGGGACTTGCATAGACTACCAACCAGCCTGTTGAACAGGTCTGCACATTACTATCTCCTGTACCTCAGTTTGACTGCATAATCTCCCTCCTCAAAATCCTGTAAACTAACAGTACTAGACAGCAAAAGACAGCAATCTACATTTCCTTCAAATGCCGGCTTTCTAGCACTTGCTTGCTTTTCTAAGGCAATGGAATAACTGCCACATGCTCACTGAAAATGAACTCTTGCTCAACCAAACTGATTCAATTTGAGAGTGGTGCAAACATATAGCTAGCTTATTTGAAGGCAGCAGTCTTACATTCCCTTGAAAGAAGTAGGCATCACATGGTTGCACCCCCACTCCTACAAACACAGCCTCCTCATACTATTAGTGCAAAACGGTCATAAGTTGATGCTGTAAAGAAATCACTACTAAAGCCTCCTACAACCCATGAGTATTAATAAAACATCTGTATTTATCTACTACCTGTAACCCTTCAACTTGTCACAAACAGCAAAGCACTCCAAGTCCAACAAGAATCAACCAACTTCTGAAAACATCTTACTAGCTGGTGACTCCACTGTTAGGCACACTGATTCCATATTCAACAGGCTAAACAAGGACAAGGTTGCAATTAGCTGTCCCACAGGAGCGGGGATTGCTGATATTCAAGAGCCCCTAAAACCTCTCCTTTCATAAGTTTAACTATGGAATGATTACAACCCATGATGGAATGAATGTTCTGGCATGAAAATGCATGAAAGATATGCACAAAGACTTGCTGGAATTTGCTATGCAAGCTTAGGTCGAAGTCAAGATTCTGGTCCTTCCCTCACTGAAAATGCCTAGATTCAAATAAATATAATTACTTTCAGCAATTGGCTGATTAGCTGGCATCATTCCAGGAGGTCCAAAATTCATCTCCCTAGGATGAGATGCTCGAAAATCATTTCAATTGAAGCAATTGCAAATGCAGCCACCTATACTGAGCTAAAAGATATAGCAGATTTACTGAATGACAAATTTGGCTCAAATTTTACCCCCCCCCCCCCAACACCTCTCAGGAAATGGTCACAACCATAACTCTCCCAGCTATAACTAGGAAATAGGTCCTCAGTGCACTTTCCAAGGCCAAGAGCACTGAACTGATGGGCTCAGATAATATCCCAGGATGGTTCATAGGTAGATACTAGGCTATCTGCCCTAGGGCATTTATAAGCCTAGCCAGAGTGTATTTGGCTTCCGCCTCCCTATTAGATTAGCCTACTGTGCCTCTTTAAAGTAGGTCACAGAAGGTACCCTTTTAAGATTAGTTTACTGTGCCTCTGTCTAGCAGGGACACAGAAGAGATCCCAGGTGTGAATTTGCGATCTCCCATCCACGCGTCTAGATTTCGCTTGAAGAGGGTCAGCGAGGGGCTATGTCTAATATGAATTGGGATTCTATTCCAGAGTGAGGGGAGCCTCTGCGAAATGAATCTGTGCCTCCAGCATGTCCTATTTATTTTTGTGCTGAGGTTTAGGTCCCTGGATCGTGTAGCTCTAAGGGACTTGGATTTTTTGAGGTGCAGCATGTCCATTAATTCTGGGTTTGACATGGCTTTCTACGTCAGGCATAGATCGCCTCTGAGTAGGCAGTAAGCAACTGAATAGAGCTTGAGTTTCTTTAGTCGAGCTGCATAGGACATCTGTTTGTAGCCCATGATCCTCTTGGTGAGGTACTTTTGGGGTCTTTCCAGTTGCTACAGGTGTCGGGTAAGGTACATCCCAAAAGGGGCATTGTACTCAATTATGGGCCTGATGAGTGACGAGTAGAGGGGCACAATGACCTCTCTTGATCTAGATGTGAACCCTTTCGTGATAAGGTGGGCTATATAGAAGGTCTTTCTAACCACTTTGGCAACGTGATTATCAAAGGAGAGATTACTATCTACGTTTGTCCCCAAATCTCTAATTACTTCTTCCATACTTAATGGATTACCACCTATGTGGTAATTTGTGGGCACCTTGTTTTTCCCAAAGGGGATGACTATGCACTTTTTAGCATTTAGCTTGAGGCTGTGGCTCTGGCACCAAGCATCCATCTCTGCGAGACCCTTTTGGAGGATGCTTGTGTCAGCTGGAGATTTGATTATGGCCCCCAGTTTGCAGTCATCTGCGAACATTGTCAGCCATAATCCCCCTGTGTTAGCCTGAACCTCAGAGAAGTATATACCGAACAAGAGAGGTCCCAGAATGGAGCACTGTGGGATGCCACTTGTAACTGGTTTGGATTCGGACATGGCACCTGCGATTCTGACCATGTGGGTTCTATCTTTGAGCCAGTTTGCAACCCATCTTGTGATATAGGGGTTGATATTTAAGCTGGTAAGCTTATTTATGATGCCTGAGTGGGGAATTGTGTCGAAGGCTTTTGCAAGGTCCAGGTAGCCTGTGTGGACTACCTTGCCCTCATCTATGGCTTTGGTAACTTCAAAGAAATCAACTAGGTTTAAGAGGCAAGATCTGCCCTTAAAGCCGAATTGGGTAGGGTCCAGTGTCTGGAGGCTCCCGATGTCTTTGTTTATGAGTTCCATGATAATACGCTCCATAGCATTACAGACCAGACTAGTCAGGCTTATGGGGCGATAGTTTCCGGGGTCCGTTGTAGCACCATCTTTGTGGAGTGGGACCACTGTAGCTGTACGCCATTCTTTGGGTACATATCCTGTAGTAAGGCTAAGTTTGAACAGTGACTTAATGTGAGGGTTCAGTTCTTCTTGGAGCTTGTGTAAGACACAGCCTGGGACACCGTCTGGTCCCATAGATGCTTGTGTTTTTTGCTTTGGAGAGGGCAGCTTTCACCTGTGAATCTGTGATGTCAGGGAGGTTACATTCAGTTGGGATAGGCGTTTGCTCCTTTGGGGGGGAAGGGGGGGGGGAGTTTGCACTGAATCTGTCTGCCAGGATGTTGGCTACGTCTGTAGGTTTGGTATATTTTGTACCGTTATGCAACAATTCAGAGCATATCTGGGAGTTTCTGCCCATGTTCCTGACATAACTAAAGAAGGCCTTGTGATTATCTTTAGTGTCTAGGGCAATTTTTCTTTCGAAACTGGCCTTTGATGATTTTATGAGAGAATGAAGTTTCTTGCTAATACTGATCAGAGATGCCTTCCCTTTTTGGGATTTTGTTCTGTCATGTAGTAGCTTCCTCCTTCTGTTGTATAGCTTATTTATGGCCGGGGTCCACCAGACCGGTCTCCTGTTTTTGGAGGAGTGAGTCTTGGTTTTATTTGGGATAGCACGATCCATGCATTCCTGCAGGTGCTCATAGAATGCATCTGTAAAGGATTCTGTGGATTTGGGCTGTATTATCCTCTGGCCCAGGGGCTTTGAAGGATTCCATCTCAGCCTTGAGAAGTGCAAAGTTGGCTTTTGAGAAATTCTTTACATTGATTTCCTTGGCTGGGGGTGGGGACGGGATATGGATGTCCTGGGAAATTTGTTTATGGTCTGATCTTACCAATGAGGGGTTTACCTCTGGTGTGGAACATAGAGTCCCCATGTTGGTGATGACCAGGTCCAATATGTTGTTCCCTCTTGTGGGAGTGGTGACCAGTTGTTCCATTGCATTACAGTTTATAAATTCAAGGAACTGTTGGGTGAGGGTTGCCTCCTTAATGCCATGAAACACAATGCATCAGGACCACTAGAATCATTAACCACAGCCTTCAAACATGCTTCTTGCAAAGCAAATGGAAGACTGCAACTGCCATCTCTCTACACAATGGCAAGTCATATGTGGACCCATAAGTCTGACTAGTCTCACATGCAAAACCCTGGAAAGAAGTATCTTGGGAGATAATGAACTCAGGAAGCCTTCAGACACTGGATCCAACCCAGTTTTGGTTTGTCAAGGACAGGTCATTCCTACTCAACTTGATGGACTTCAAGAAAAGTCACCAAAGCAATGGAGGAGAGCAAAATGATGCATACTGTCTACCCTGACCTGACCAAAGTATTTTACACAATACCCACTCTGGCACTGTAGACAAACTCAGGAAATTAGGTACAAACCCCCAAGTCAACTGCTGGACAGCCAGCTGGCTCACAGATAAGACCCAAGAAGTTAGGATAGGGGAGTATTATCTCTAGTCACTAGCAGGGTCCCTCAAGGCTCAGTGCTGGGACTGATCCTTTGTACATTTGCTTCCCTGAAGTCAAGTCCAATGTCAAGGGCCTGTGGCTGACAAAGTTTGCAGATGACTGCAAACCAGGCTCAGTTACAGAATCACCAATGACACCAATACCTTCCAAGAAGGCCTGACACAGACTAATAAGCAGTGCCAAAGCCATAGTCTAAAACTGAATGCCAAGAAATGCCTAACAGTACCCTTTGGGAGTATGGCTATTCCTGGAAACTACATTAATAAAATACACCTTTAAGAGTAGACTCGGTAATCAAGGATTTGGGAACACATGTAGACACTAACTTAGATTAACCATCCTGCGTCTACGATTGTGGTTATAAGGAAATCATTCTACATTGTGCAACTTAGAAACAAGGGTATGGCAACTAGGCCCAAAGATGTCACTGTTCCACTGTACTCAGCACTTATTGGATCAATCAGAGTACAAGGCCACTTTTGCTAGGTACCAGAGCAGCATATGCAACAACTGGAGCAATCACAGGGGTTCTAAACAAGATAGATTCAGTGAAAACTTCACCCCCATCCCCTCCCATCAGTAAAACCAGGACACCCCCAGCACCTGCCCCCCTCCCCTCATCATCAGGGAGCAAGTCCTTAATGCTCTCTCAAAGGCAAAAAATACAGTCTCCATGAGACCCGATAACATCCCTGGCTGTAACCTACATGAACTCAGGCATGCGCTATTGGCTCCATTAGACATCCTATTCAATCAAAGCCTGAGCACCAGCTTTGTCCCAGCTGAATGGAGGAGAGCCACTGTCATCCCTCTTCACAAAGGTGGAACGTTCACTGACCCAGGCAGGTATAGGCCCATCAGCCTAACTAGCCTGATATGCAAGGCCATGGAACACATTATCATGGACCTTATAAACAAAGACATTGGTAACCTCCAAACGCTTGAACCCACATAGTTTGGTTTTGTCAAAGGGAGATCATGCCTGCTAAACTTGTTCGACTTCTTCAAAACAATCACCAAAGGCATGGACAAGGGGAAGACTGTGCACACCACCTACCTTGACCTAGCCAAAGCCTTTGACACTATTCCCCACTCGGGCATAATAGATGAACTCTCCCAGCTAGGCATCAGCCTGTATGTTACCAGATGGGTAGCTAACTGGCTCACTGATAGAATCCACTCAGTCAAAGTAGAGGAAGCCACCTCTAGTAGTAGACCCATAATGAGAGGTGTACCCAAAGATCGATCTTGGGGCCTCTACTGCTTGGCATATACTTTTCTGAGGTGCAAGCCAAAACCAGTGGTCTGTGGCTGACCAAGTTTGCAGACAACTGCAAGTATGGCACTGTCTTAAATTCCCCTAGTGATGTGAACATCCTTCAAGAGGGCCTTATCCAAACTAAACTAATGACTGGTGCAAGAAGCATGTCCTCAAACTGAATGCCAAGAAATGCATCATTATCCCCTTTGGGGACAATGGCATCCCCACTACTTATCACATTAATAACAACGTAATAAGCATACAATCAGTCGTGAGTGACTTGGGCACCCAGGTTGATAGCAATCTCACTTTTGACCACCACGTTGCCACTATCATATAGAAGGCTTTCTACATGGCCCACCTCATCAATAAGGGTATTTCATCCAGGAACAAGGAGGTCATAACATCCCTGTACTCCTCCTTTACCAGATGCATTATCGAGTACAATGCCCCCTTGAGCATGTACCTTGCCAAGTACATGCAGCAGCTGGAGAGACCACAGAGGTTCCTGACCAGAAAAATCCAGGGTCTGAAACACCTATCCTAAACAGGCTAAACGCCCGGTCCCTCTATTCAGTCTCAGACTGCTTAGAGGTGACCTGTGTCTGGCATACAAGGCCATCTCAGACCCAGACTTGGAGTTGCTGCATATCCACAAGACAAACTCCACTCAAAGAACCTGCACACAAGGCCTTAACCTGGTCAGTGAAATTAATAGAACTTGTTGGCGGGATAGCAGTGTCCCAAAGACTCCCCCATTTCTAGAACAGACTCCCTCTCCCTGTCAAGCAGAGCATCTTCTCTAGCCCTCTTTAAGAGGAACCTGGACTACTGGATGGGAAACAGAAACTACACCCCTGGGATCCCACCTGTCTCCCTGCGGAACAGGGGAAACAGGTGCTGACTTTGAGGGAACATGGGCAAAATTCTTGGCTAGGGTTATAGGGTTGGGAGGGTGGCCTAATGCTTAAGGTGTTTGCCTTACAAACACAAGGTGCATGGTTGGAGTCCCACAAGGGATAATTGGCTAGGCTTAAAATGGCTTGCAAGGGCAGTTAGCTTAGTACTAACCTATGAACCTATAAGGGCCTCCAGGCCAACAGCCTAGTATCATCCTATGAACCTATAAGAATATATGGCCTAAAAAGCATCTCCAATGCAGACCGCCTCAAAGTCCTATCCCTGTACTTGGTATCCTACAGGTTGTTGAGAGACTATCTACGCCTGGCATGCAAAGCCTCTGCAACAAAAATAGGACATGAACCAGTTTAAGTGTAACTTGGACCAGTGTATGAGGAATTTGAAATGTAACCCTGGTTCAGCACCTATGTCTCTAGTAAACAGAGACAGCCTAGAAATGTCTGACCACTCATGTCAAAGCCTACATATGCCCCTTAAAATAAAACACACACTAGGGTATCAGAACTTGTCAGATACATTTGCGAAACAAGGCTAGGCTTCAAAAGGCCCTTTGGGATCATTAGCCTAGTAATTATCAATGAACCTACAATCCCACTTGCTTTGTCTAGGATGGTCTCATGCTCTTGTTCAAGAGTTTCTCCATACTCATCAAAGCTTTTGCTGCCAACCTCCCACTTTGTACCTTTTTAGGCAGAGTTCATCTGATGAACATCCAATCTAAACAAATCAAAGCATACATTAGACAATAATAAGGAGGCCCTTCTCAATATTAGGAGCCTAAACAAAATCTTTACACCTGGAGACACTTAAGCATGGATTCATTCAAGATGCTGGTTTAGTGATTAAGACATGGTTCAAATGCAACGAGAACACCCTCTCTGTGCCTGGGTTCTGTGCTTAACAATTCAATCACACTGGAAATTATAACAGTGTCGCAGTGACAAGTGAGCTCATGGAACTCCACCTTACACTGACCTTCAACTTATAGCTTGTGGTGTCATGGAAGGAGACTGGTAATAGGACCATGATAATGCATTCCTAGAAAATGTCCCTATAAGACATGGATTTCTAATGATGTACAACTTCAGCTACCCCCCCCCCCCCCATACACTGGAATACTTGTAACGTTGGGTATGAACAATCTTTCTTAGATGAGTATTCCCTGAGACAAATGATCCACAAACCCACCAGGGTCGGAAAGTACAGTTGTGTACACTTACCATAAATGTAGACATTAAAGTGTATTAACTATTGTAGGTCATTACATTTGGGTTATCCCCGTCAGGCTAGCCCTCGGCCAGCCCAAATACCAGAGACTTAAAATTTCTGTATCAGTTGCTGTTACTTGAGGATTGATGCCAGGTCGTCCATGGTATAAAGTAAGGCAGCAGATGCCATTACATCACTTTTTCTTTCCCTAACCTGTCAGTATCCCCCAAAGTAGGAGGCCAGGTTCTGGTGGAAGAACCCCACCAGTGGAAAATAAATACCAATATGTCCCTTGTAAGGAAAGATCTTTATTAGCTGGCTTTTCCCCTGGCTGCTGTGTGTTCCAAGGCCCAGCGTTTCTTCTTTCTTTCCAACCACCCAGCCTGCAGTAAGACTTGTGAAACTAGCTGCCTGGTCTTTAAGGACCCTAACAAGCTATCTCAGCCATCTCATCCTCTAAGTAACAGATTCAGGCCATCCTACTTCAGAACCCTGCCATCAAAGAAAGCAAGACAGTACGTTGTCCTAGACCTAGCTGTAAAACTGAATGATTACTAAATAACCTGTGTGTGTATTTAAAACATGCTACTTAGCCAGGATACCCAGCAGCCATATTCCCCGCTACCCCTTTGGGAACAAACCCATATTTTTCCTTAGTGTTTCCTTCCATATAAGCTATCCGTGTCATTCCTAACTCTTTAGTAGCTTTTCACTATTCTCTAGCTTCTGCTGCTATATACTTTAGCCCACTAGGTGGCGCCCTAAACTAGGCTTGTCCTGCACACACTATCCCCCTCTCTCTAACAGCATATCACTTAGTTCTTTTTCCCCAGTCTCTGACTGCTCCAAACCTCCACTCTATTAGCTTAATTCCCATTCTCCCAGCTGATTTCTAGTGTTTCCACTCAGTTTCCCCATACTATCCCTACCACTTACCTGTGTCTACTGAGAATTCCTCAGTAGTCAGCTGTACACAGATTGTTCTCACATTTACCTGTCTGAAGCTGCTCCATTCACCCAGTAGGCTCACTCCGCTCCCCTACCCTACCCCCAAACCTCACCCACCCCACTACACCTATTCTTATACTTCTGTAACCACACCCCCATTCCATAGCATCCAATCACATATTCCCCCTGGTTACAGTACTAAATTATACTTCTGTAACCACACCCCTATTCCATAACATTCATTCACATATTCCTCCTCATTACAGTACTAAATTATTAACCATCCTTTTACATAGGTTCATAGGTTTATACTAGGCTATCTGCCCTAAGGCATTTATAAGCCTAGCCCAAATTTTTGTGGCTTACTCCACCCCTTATATGAAAAAATACTGTGCCCATTAGTTTGTTGTGCCTCTGTCCAGCAGTGACACAGAGATGATTCCCGGGGTAAACCTACGATCTCCCATCCACAGGTCTAATTTCTCTTGAACAGAGTCAGCGAGGTGCTCTGCCTCACATGGACCGGGATTTTATTCCACAGCATAGGGAGTCTCTGAGTGATAAATCTATCCCTCCAGCACGTCCTATTTATATCCGTGCTAAGGTTTAAGTCGCTTGCTCTAGTGGTTTTGGTGGATTTGGATTTTTGAGGTGGAGCATGTCCATTAATTCCGGGTTGGACATAGCCTTGTATGTCAGGCACATGTCACCTCTGAGCAGACGGTATGCGACTGAATAGAGCTGGAGTTTCTTCAATCTGGCAGCATATGACAGATTTTGGAGTCCCTTTATCCTTTTGGTGAGGAACTTTTGGGGTCTCTCCAATTGCTGCAGATGTCGGGTGAGATACATCCCGAATGGGGCATTGTACTCTATCATTGGTCTGATAAGTGAAGAGTACAGGGGAACAATGTCCTCACTAGAGCTGGATGTGAATCCCTTCATGATCAGGTGGGCAATGTAGAAGGTCTTTCTAACCACTTTAGCAACGTGAGTGTCAAAAGAAAGGCCACTGTCAACCTGGGTCCCCAGGTCCCTGATAACCTCTTCTGTGCTTAGTGGATTGCCACCTATATGGTAGCTTGGGGTTACCTTGTTTTTCCCGAAGGGTATGACTATACATTTTTTGGCGTTTAACTTCAGGCCATGGCTCTGGCACCAGCTATCTGTTTCCGTGAGTCCCTTCTGAAGGATATCCGTGTCCGATGCACTTTCCACTATGGCGCCCAGTTTGCAGTCGTCTGCAAACTTTGTCAGCCAAAGTCCTCCCATGTTGGCCTGTACTTCTGAGAAGTAGATGCCAAACAATAGGGGGCCAAGGACCGAGCCCTGTGGGACACCACTTGTGACTGGCTTGGAGTCTGACACAGTGCCAGCAACTCTAACCCTGTGGGTTCTGTCCTTAAGCCAGTTTGCAGCCCATCTTGTGACATATGGGTTTACATTTAAGCTGGTAAGTTTTTCTACAACACCCGAGTGGGGTATTGTGTCGAAAGCCTTTGCAAGGTCAAGGTAGGCTGTATGGACTGCCTTTCCCTCATCAATGGCCTTGGTGACTGTTTCAAAGAAGTCGACCAAGTTCAAAAGGCATGATCTTCCCTTGACAAAGCCAAACTGGGTCGGGTCCAATGTCTGCAAGTCCCCTATATCTTTGTTTATGAGCTCCATTATGATCCTCTCCATAGCTTTGCAGACTAGACTTGTTAAGCTTATGGGGCGGTAATTACCAGGGTCCGTAGAGGCGCCTTTGTGGAGTGGGACCACAGTTGCCGACGCCACTCCTTGGGCACGTATCCTGTGGTAAGGCTGAGATTAAACAGCTGCCTTATGTGCGGGTTTAATTCCTCATTTAGCTCGTGTAGCACACAGCCGGGGACACCATCCGGTCCCATTGATGCTGTGTTTTTAGCTTTAGAGAGAGCAGCTTTCACCTGCGCATTTGAGATGTCCGGGAGGCTACACTCGGCTGGGATAGTTATCTCTCCTTTAGGCCGGGAGAGCGGGGTGAAGTTTGCACTGAACCTGTCTGCCAGTATGTTGGCAATGTCTGTGGGTTCAGTGATTTTTGTATCATTTTGGACTAATTCTGAGCATATCTGGGAGTTTCCACCCAGGTTCCTAACATAGCTGAAAAAGGCCTTATGATTGTCCTTTGAATCCATGGCAATTTTTCTCTCAAAATTGGCCTTAGTTGATTTTATGAGTGCTCGTATTTTTTTACTAATAATGATCAGGGGTGACTTCCCTTTTATGGATTTTGTTCTATCATGTAATAGCTTTCTCCTCTTATTGTAAAGTTTGTTAATGGCTGGGGTCCACCAGACTGGACGTTTGCCCTTTGTGGAAAGAGTCTTGGTTTTATTTGGGATTGCCTGATCCATGCAGTCCTGGAGGTGTTCATAGAAGGCATTTGTAAGGGCTTCCGCAGCTTGGATTGTGGTTTCCACTGGCTCAGGGGCCTTGAAGGATACCACACCAGTCTTGAGTAGTGTGAAGTTTGCTTTAGAGAAGTTCTTCACTATGGTCTTCTTTGTTTGGGGTGGGGGCGGGATGTGGATTTCCAGTGAGATTAGTTTATGATCAGATCTCACCAATGAGGGATATACTTCCGGTGTGGAGCATTTTGTCCCCATGTTTGTGACAATGAGATCTAGTATATTTTCTCCTCTCATGGGAACAGTGACTAGCTGTTCCATGGCATTTGAATTTATGAACTCCAGGAACCATTGGGCTATAAAGTTAGGGCTTGAGTAATGTTCCCAGTCTATATTCGGGTAGTTGAAGTCACCCAATATGATGGTGTTTGGAGATATATTTATACCCTCCAGTGTCTTCAGGAAGGCTGTGTGGGGTTTCTGAGTTTGAGAGGGTGGCCTGTAGCATGCTACAATTTGTAGAGCAGTTTTGCCTATGGTTAGTTGCACCTGGATGGTTTCAAGCTTGTGCGTTGCCACCAACCTGGAGGTGTGGGTATCCTTTATGAATATGGATACACCCCCTCCTTTTGTGGTGTGGTCCGGGTTTTGGGGCCGGAACGCATGATATGAGGTAAAACCTAATAGTGCCGGGGTGCTCTCAGGAGCCTTGAACCAGGTTTCAGTTACAGCACAGACATCGATGTTCTCCATACTGAGAAGGGCCTCGAGTGCGTGCATTTTGAGATTTAGACTTCTGGCATTCAGCAGCATTACCCTCAGTTTCTTCCCATTTTTGTTTTCTAGGGTGGTAGGTTTAGAATTTGAGCCTTGCCTAAAAAGGCCAGTATGGGGGTGGAAAGAGCCTTAGCCAAAATCCGAATCCCAGGGTGACAGGTGCAAGCCGTCCCTCATGACAGCATGGCTTGTCAAGCATGTCATCCCAGGCAGACAGACACTGGATCCCCTTTGAATGACACCAGACATTAAGCCAATTGTTAAAGCTGATCATCTTGTCTCTATATTGTGGCATCATTCTTGGTGAAGGAAGGATACTGCTCAGGGTTAGGGTCATACCTGCCTGGGCTACATAATCAGAGAGCTCCTCTATGTCTCTTTTCATGTAGTCCAAGGAGGTACGTCTCAGGTCGTTCACACCAGCATGGACAATGACTGTGTCATATTTGTACTTGCCATGGAGTGACCCGAGTGCTTGTGTTATGTGGCGGATTCTAGCGCCCGATAGGCAGCTTACTGTGACCCTCTCCTTGTTCAGCCTGGTGAGTGGGACGTCAGTGTGTCTGACTATGGAGTCACCTATGACAAGTATGTTTGGTGTTGTATTTTGCCTTAAGGGCTGTGACTGCTTTGCACACTGCTTTTGTAGTTTGTGTGTTGCTTGTGGGGTGTCTTGAGGTAGCAGTTGTTTGGGTGTCTGCTTTGGAGGCCTCTGCTGTTTAGGTAAATTTTTACTCAGAGCCTCCGAGTATGTCTTTGTGTGTTTATGTGTTTGATTCAGTGGAGTGGTAGCATTATGCGAGGCTGGTTTTGTGGTGTGTGTAGTTGCCTTCTCCTCCTGTCTGGTCTTGCCAGTCCTGCGTTGAGAGAGCTCAGCCTCCAGTTTGGCTAAATAGCTGCATCTATCGCAAGTATTTGTGTTATGTGGGAGGAGGAGAGGGTTGTCTGTGTACATGAGGCAGTTATAACATTGCCTCAAGATTCCCAGATTCACCAGCTGGACCGGAGAGGAGATTGACAACTGACCTTTGGACATGCTAGAATAATATTGGGAAATCCTTAATTGAAAACAAGGGCCAGTGGAGAGTGAGGGTGTAGTGCTTTTACTGCTGATATTAAAGTACTAATACAGTACATAGGACGTTCTCTCCTACTTCCCCCTTACCAATCCCCACCACCTTCTGATAAACTTATTTCTTTCCCTTAATATGCCCTTATTATCCATGTCCAGGCATATACAGCCATTTCTCTTTATACATATTTTACCTACTCTATCTGTATCCTATGTCCTAACTGCCTATGAACACCTCACTTGCACTAACTTTTACCATCCACTCAAGCAATCACTTCTAATCCAGGTAGCTTCCCAAAACCACATAAACATAACGTCTACATCCTTCTATCTACTACCAAAGTATCAAAGACTAGCCCACATTTCCTATCCCCAACCCAGGAAATCTCAATATATATTCTATAAATTCCTAAAGCTCACCCATAGACTTCAATAACACCCCCTACTACATGGTGACATTCACCCCAACCCTGGCCCCAACAACACAAAGAACAGACCCCCAAAACTAAACCCCTCTACCACTTATGTCCCCACTTATACTCCCACAAGAACACATAATTCTGTCTTTATAGCACATCTCAACATACATAGCTTGAATAATAAAAATGCTCACCTTCATGCCCTCTTGGCCTTACATTCATTTGATATTCTGTGTCTTACTGAAACATGTCTCAAACCTGTAATCCAGGACAATGAAATCACCCCACCTGGATACAATATTCTGAGAATTGACTGCAAAACCAAAAAGGGTGGGGGGTGGCAATTCTCTACAAATCAGGCTACAAGTTATTCACTAGATGCACAACTACCTTCATATAGTAATGCAGAAATCATTATTACTAAACTTCAGATCAATGCCTGTAAATCCATCTATATAATATGCTCCTACCTTCCTCCTGGCAATAACATCAGGACCCTTGAAAATATCGTTAACTGGCTCTCATCTAGCTTCCCACAAGAAACCATAGTACTGGGTAACTTTAATATAGACTGGAACAGCTGTACTTCTACCAAACCTACTACCTATATAAACCTATATGGCTTTACCCAAACAATTACCACCCCCACCAGAATCCATAAAGCCAACAACAAAGAAAGCACCTTGGACTGGATTTTACTAAATAGTCATCCCCTGACTTAAAAAGCAGGCACCCTCCCTGATGACATTAGTGACCACTCACTGACTTATATAATTAGGCAAAAGGTCAATATCCCCAACCCAATCATTTATAGAACTACCCAGAACAACAAATTTAACTCAGAAAGCTTCCAAATTGAACTTAAAGCATGTGACTGGTCACCCCCTTAGACACATCTAACTAGAGGATGCAGTGTTACACTTTACCACCAAATTCTTACAAATATTGGACAGTCATGCCCCTATTCACTCTATCAGAACTAGGACCAAAAACTGCTCCATGGCTCACAAGAGACTAGACATAAAATCCTTCTAAGAAATACAATCTGGGTCAAATGGAGAATTACTAAAAACCCTACAGATCATCAAAACTTTAGACAGTTGAAAAATGCTACTAATAAATTAATACTTCTAGACAAAAAAAAAAAAAAAACTATTACTTTCAAGTTCAGCAAACTTGTCAACTCAAACCACAAACGTTCTGAACAGGTATTAACAGACTTCTACACCCAGGTCACTCCAAAACACCTACCCCATCAGGCACCACTTGCGACAATACCAAGCATATTGCTGATGCCTTTAATACCTTCGCCACTGAGGCTGTCCAATCTCTGGCTAATTCCCTACCTCCTGCTAGCATAAGCAAGTCTTCCTCCGCAACAATCTTACCTTCTTCATTTCATTTACAACCAGTTCCAACATCCCTCATCTGCACCCTTCTTCAAAAACTCAAACCATGCACCCCCTCAGCTGACCGTCTACCAGCTGAATATCTGCAAATAGCTACTAGGGTTCTGGCATATCCCATTTCCATCCTAATTAATAGAACTATTACTAAAGGAACCATCCCATCTCCCATATTATCCCACTACATAAGGCCGGTACCTCAAATGAACTCTCTAACTTTCGTCCAATACCCTTCCTCTCTCCTTTAGTAAAAATCATGGAAAAATGCATCCACAGACAACTGCTACATCACTTGCTCCATAACAACTTACTAGCCAACTGTCAGCATGGTTTTAGGCCATTCCAAGGTACCACCGCTGCTCTCTTGTCCTTCTCTGACACCATTAACAAAAATTGTAATAGCAATCTGCTATCCTCTGCACTCTTTATTGACCTGTCAAAGGCTTTCGATATGGTTAACCATCAGCTACTTTTAAATATAATTAAAATCCTCTCACTAGATACACAAGCATTACAATGGTTTAAGTCCTACTTAGAAAATAGGCAACAAGCTGTTCTTCAGGATAATAATCTACCCACACATCTTCCTATTACTCTTGGTGTCCCTCAAGGCTCTATTTTGGGCCCTCTCCTATTCTCAGTTTTTAACAACAATCTAAATGTAAAACTTCAAGCCACCTGCATACAATATGCAGATGATTCTACACTAATATGTTCTACTACTTCTTTAGCTGAATTCCAGTCCCTTACCCAAACAGTGTTTAACATAGTTGAAAACTGGTTCCTACAGCGCTGCCTCCTCCTGAACCCTATTTACTCCTCAACAAAAATCTTCCCAAACAGACTTCACAGTAACAGCACTGTCATAACTCCCGAGCCAACCACCAAACTCTTAGGTGTTACAACTGACCACAACCTTAACTTTGGCGTACACATAAACACTACAATTAAATCAGTCAACAGGCTCCCTATACAGGATTAAACCTTTCCTGACACCATAAGCTAGAACTACTATTGCCCATACTCATCTCATCTCCACCCTCCTTTATACCTCACCCATTTACACCAATATATCCAAAAACAACCTCAAGAAACTGGCAACCTCCTATAACATTACTGCCAAATTTGCCACTGGCTCCCCATTTAGAATCCATCGTCACAACCTAAAACAGTTAGGGTGGCTTGAACAGCAGAATCAGCTTCAGCAACTTATTATCACCCACAAGATCCTCTATCATCCTAGTAACACTCCAATATTCACTAGCTTTATCTTCCCTTACAAAAAGCTCACAACCCTACGATCTGCAGATAAATTACTAGTAGCCTCACATAAATCCAATAATAAGGCTGGGGACTCTGTTCTCCAACTCAGTGGAGAAAATCTGGAACCGGCTTCCAAATGAACTTTCATAGATCTCTTCAACAACACTTTTCAAAAAGCAACTTAAAGGTTACCTTAACACCCACTAGCTATGCCCACGTATTAAACCAGACTAACAATCCCTACCACCTTTGATCATTGAATGTTCAAGGAGTAGAAGCTGTAAACTATCTTAACTCTGTGCTTGCTCTTTCTTGTGATTTACCTTAGATAATAATTGATTAACGAGTTTTCTAATGTATTAAATTTTTCTCTACCTTTAACATTCTTGTTTTCCCTGAGCAAGTTGGACCAGTAAGCTACCCAAAGTTGGTTGTAACTTGGATTTTTCTTTAGGAACCTTATTCACAGTATGAACTTGCTTAACTAGCTCTCAATTACATTAACATGTTTTCTTCCTTATAAATATTTGTTTTTTCTTGTTTCTTCTTTTTAAAATATGTTACTTATATTATCGTTAAGCTGCTATATAATCAACTGTATTCTAGTCTTAAATTGTATTGTACTAATCATTGCTACTACCTGTTTAGTATTTTATCTGTTTAGTGGAGCTTATCTCCCCGGGCCTCTACTGAAAATGGACCAATATCCAGTTAGACTAGCCTGGTCAACAACTGTAAAATAAAATAAAATAAAAATAAATAAATAAATAAATAAAAGGACAATAAGAAAGCATGGTAACAAAAGGAGAGAGAGAAAAAAGGGGGATGGAGGGACGGAAACCAGGACTGCAACAGTG
Source organism: Protopterus annectens (assembly GCF_019279795.1). Classification (NCBI taxonomy): domain Eukaryota; kingdom Metazoa; phylum Chordata; order Ceratodontiformes; family Protopteridae; genus Protopterus; species Protopterus annectens. The sequence continues at coordinate 592,017,002 of NC_056749.1, forward strand.
AATACACTCGAACATCTACATTTAAGGTAAGTGTATACAACTTTACTGTGTTCCTCATGTTTCACCGTTCCAGTCATCACATTTGGGTAGATTCCCAAAGCTGAGGAAATGGGTGGAGGCAGTCCAGGAAGCTAGAGGCTGGCCAGGATGCCCTGCAAGACTGCAGAGGCAAACCCTGCCCTGGATTTGGAGAAGAGAGGGAGGTGGTAATGCTTGGTAAAAGTGTGAACAGATGTCCAGGTGGCAGACTCCAGGATGTCCCTAGTGGGGTCACCTCTGAGGAAAGCTGCAGAGGTGGAGGCTGCTGTGGTGGAGTGTGTCCTGACCCCCTTGGGGGAGGCTTACCATGCTGTTTGTAGCAGAAATGGATGCAGTGTGCTATCCATTTGGAAATGGTTTGCTTGGAGATGGCTTTGCCTTCTGACCCTGTAGCAAAGCTAACCAGCAACTGATAAGACTTTCTGAAGGATTTAGTCCTGTCCTGATAGTATCTGAGCTGTCTGTGCACATCTAGAGAGAAGAATCCTTTCCCGCTTGTTCTGGCGATTAGGAAAGAAAGTGGGCAAATTAATGGATTGGTTGAGAGCCACATTGGACACCACCTTGGGCATGAAGGATGGGTTACTTCTGAGGGATACCCTATCTACATGGAAGATAATGAAGGGTTCCACAGCTATGAGTGCTTGTAGCTCAGAGACTCTTCTGGCTGAATTGATGGCCAAAAGGAAAGCTGTCTGCCAGGAAAGAAGAAATTTTAGATCTGCAGAAGAAGCTGGTTCGAATGGAGGCAGGGTGAGCTTTTCAAAGACAAAGTTAAGGTCCCAAGCTGGTGTTGGTGCCCTTCCCGGGGGGCCTCAAGTTGATAGCCCCTCTGAGGAACCGTTTGATCAAAGGGTGTGAGAAAAGGTGCTGCTCAGTGGGAAAATGAGCAGAAATAGCAGAGGCATGAATTATTATAGAAGATAAAGAGAGACCACTGTGTAGTAGGTCAGCTAAGTAATCCAGGATGAGAGGGATGAAGGGATGTGCCGTATTGGCCCCCTTAGCCTGGATCCAGGTGCACAACCTTTTCCATTTATCATCTGCACAAGACTCTCTGGTGTTAGGGCATCTGGCCTCATGGATAATATCCAGAACCTGTTTACTGAAGATGGCAGATTGGATCGGGGTTAAGGAATAAGCCAAGCTGCCAAAACGAGTGTCTGCAATTGGGGATGCATGAATTCCCCTTCCCTCTGGGTTACGAGGTTTGGAATCCGAGGAAGATGCCATGGAGGCAACGAGGACAGGCTGTGCAGCAAGGGGTACCAGAGCTGTCGGGGCCAGTCTGGAGCTATAAGAATGGTCCTTGGTTTTTCCTCCCTTATTTTAGGCAGTACCCTGGGGATGAGAGGTAGGGGTGGAAAGGCATAGACAGAGAGGTTGACCAAGGGGAAGGATAGGGCATCCACTTTCCAAGCCACACAGTGATGCTCCCTGGTGCAGAATTTGCTGAGCTGATGGTTGGTGTGGGAGGCAAAGAGTTTGGCCTTTGGGGTTCCCCATTTCTGAGTTATAGGGTGAAGGTACTTCTGTTGAGCTTCCACTCGTGTGGGTCCAGAAGGTTTCTGCTTAATTGGTCTGTCAGGGAGTTGAGAAAGCCTGGTAGGTATTGTGCTAACAGGTGTAGTTGCATGGAAGAGGCTGTGAGCAAAAGATCATAGCCAGCCTACATAGAGGGTAGGAGCGAGTCCCTCCCTGCTTGTTGATGTACATCACAGTGGTGATGTCTGTTTTTATCAGGAGAACCCCTGGAGAGAGAAGGAGTTTGAAAACTATCAAGGCGTGCTGCACAGCCATCATCTCCTTTTGACTGATGTACAGGGGGATTTGCTGTGGGCTTCATTGGCCCTGTATGCACCTGCCGTCCAGGTGTGCATCCCAAGCGTAGTCTGATGCATCTGTGGTGAGGGTCTGGGTGGCAGAGTGTGGGGAGAAGGGCAGTCCCTTGTTGTGAGAGCATGCTGTTGCCCACCACAGAAATTCTTTTCTGAGCCAAGAAATTATAGGAAGAAGCATTGCCAGGTCTTGAGAGTGCTGACACCAAAGGCTGTTTAGGTACCACTGAAGTTTCCTCATATGCAGTCTGGCATATGGAATGGGGAATATGCAAGTAGTTATGAACCCCAGAGCTTGCAGGATTTTCCTTGCAGAAAGCTGGGGCCTGGTGGCCAGTTGAGAGAAGTAGGCTGACAGGAAAATTTCTTTCTCTGGTGTAAGGTATGCCATCTGGGATGCTGTGTCCAGACTTGCTCCCAGGAAGATTACCCTTTGGGTGTGCAACTGTCTTGATTTCTTTTCATTGATTGTAAATAGCCTACTACCCTCCCTAGGGTGCACAAAGACCAAGTGCTTGAGCAGCTTTTCCTGTTGGCCTGAAAAAGGCAGTTGTCTAAGTGGGGGTAAATTTGAATATTTCTTTGTCTGCAAAAGGCAATGGCCGGAGCCAGGCATTTTCTGAAAACTCTGGGAGCAGTAGATAAGCCAAAGGAAAGCTCAGAGAACTGAAAGTGTTGAGACCCTGCCCTGAAGTGGAGATATTTTCTGCATGATTCCCTGATAGGAATGTGGAGGTAGGCCTCTTTTAGATCCAGGGTGGCTAGCTAAGTGACCTTGGAGAGCATGGGTAGCAGCTGCTGGAGGGTGAGCATTTTGAATTCTGGGATCACCAGGAAGGCATTTAGAATGGACAGATCGAGAATGGGGCACCATTTGCCCTCTTTTCTGGGCACCAGAAAAAGTCTGGAGTAGAAGCCTTGGCCTATCTGTTCCACAGGAAAGTTCTCTACTGCCCTCAAAGAGAACAGGGAATGGATTTGCTTTTGAGCCTCTGTCCAATGATTTGGTGGTAGATCTGGGTACCCTTTTGGGATTGGAAGAGTGTGGAAGGAGAATTTTTATCCCGGAGACACAATGTTCAGAACCCATTTGTCCTTGGTAATGGTGGCCCAGGTGCTTGAATGAAAGGAGAGTTTTCCTCCTAAGGGTAAGTGAAGGTGGGCAGAGATGAGGTCAGGAGGAGGCGAGTCATTGTGAGTTCTTACCATAAGGGGATGGCTTAGAACTCCCTGGTTTTGAAGTGGAGGTAGTCCAATGCTTAGATCTCTGCATTGCCTGGGGATGCTGTCTGGGGGGGGGGGGGTCTGTTTCCACAGGGCTTAGGCTGGGCCTGTTCACTCGGAGCAGGAAAGGGACCAGTGCTAGGAGGGAGAATGCCCGCTGAACATAGGGGGCTGGACCTGTTTGCATAGATTTTGCTTTTTCGTCCATCTTTAAGACCTCTTCTGCCTTAGTACCAAATAAGTTATCTTTGTGCAAGGGGGCATCCAACAATTTAGATTTGACATGGTCTGGCTGATGTTGTTCCTTCAGCCATGAATGTCTTCTAATGATAGATCCAGAGACAGCTGCCCTGCAAGAAGCTACTACGGTGTCTGCTGCCCTGCAAGAAGCTTCTATGGTGTCAGAACCACTGTGACAGCCATACCCTGGCCCAGCAATCAAGGAGCCTCAGTCCTTACCACTAACACCAGGGAGGGCATCTCATATAAGAGGAAAGGATAACAAATGCACACAGTAAAGTACAATTCCCCTTAAGTGCACACATAGATCACAGTCAGTCTAGGTCTGGTTGCTCCCTTGCCCCCCAGGTCCCCAATAAGACTCCCCACTGGCACAGCTATAGGGTCCAGATTTCAGTCTAGCTGGCAAGCTAACCTCCAGTACCCTCTTTGTCCCACCAGTGCTTTATGTCCCTGCCCAGGTAGCTGACACACCACACACACTTTGAGATAAGTATTTATACAACTTCACAGACACTCGTGGGAAAGGCAGACACAGATTCTCCAGCTGTTCCCCTTTACTCAGACTATAAGGTAGTACTTACTGCCACCACCAGCTAATACTTATCAGCTACACAAAGGCCCTTAAAATGTGTCCAATTATTACTGTGCAATATTATTATCCAATTGGTAAGTGGGACTAATCAGTCTAAGGCTTATTAGAGTGGCCTTGTACAATAAACTCTATAAATATGCAATGTACTCTAGAGCTTAACTTAACTCTACACAAACCAGCTACAGGTAAAAGTTTTTTTAAATAATTAATAACAAATAATTAAAACACAAGACAACACTACTACACCACAGTTCTATCCAAGAGTTCAGAGATCACACAGAAACTTAAAACAATACAGTAGGAAAGTTCTGATATAACAGAAAAATACTTAAAGTCTAATCTTTATAGTCCTAGCTATTTCTGTAAGAAAATATACTTCTAAAGTAACTTACTTTCATAGAGCAAGGCAGTGCTGAGGTTGGATATCAAGACAGAATGCGTACAGTCTCTCTCTCAGCAATAGTTTTTAAACTCACTAACATACATCTCTGCTGGGCCCTCCCAGATTACATCATTTTGACACTTGGGTTTTCCCAGTATACACATTACATAATTTTGACACTTAAGTCTGGAGTTCCCAATCTAACACCTGCTCAGGAAACTAAAACAATAAAAGACATTTCACATGTACACTCTATTAATTATTCCTTATGTTAAAACAATAGAAAAGATGTGTTCTGCTAGCCTCTTCCGACACCACTATCTAGATCAAAGGGTATGCAAGACATAATTTTAACTTCATAAGAACAGATGTGAAATGCTTGGCTTAGTTTTCCTTACAGCAGATGGCAATGTTGCTACAATCTTGAAGTTCACATTTTACAGTGTTTTCTTTAATTTAAGAAACAAGCCTGTATTTTACATTTGTATTTACAAATGATAGAATTATGTATCAAATTCTATTTGACTAGGCTGGCAGCCTTCACCCCTTGTCTACCAGACTTCACAACCACAGTGCAAAGTGTGTTTAGTTACTTGACTTACAGAATGCATTAAGTCTTGTAAATCTTTAGATTCTGCCCAAGCAGGAAAGGAAGACATTTTTTTCTTTAAGGAGTTCCAAGCTATGTTGCTGATATTTAAGCATATGAAACTGACAATTTAGTGCCCTGATAGCAAGAGGAGCTGATGTGTATACTTTTGTACCCCATCTGTCCAATGCTCGGGAAACCCTGTCTGAGGGGGTGGGATTCTTAGCAGAGGTTGCTTTAATCCCTTTTGGCCCTTGAGAAATGACCTCAGGGTCAGCTGTTGGATTTTTAAAAATATATTTGTGTGAGTCAAGGACTCTAGTGCCACACTGGTTTTCTGGAAGCAGGATGTAGGGCGTCAGGAGTCCAGCTGGATTCAAGAAAATCATCATCCACCACATCAGGACTGGGGAGGGGGGTGGCCAAGGGTCTGTGTTGCAGAATATCTAGGAACTCCACGAGTCTCTTTTTGACTTAGGGTAGTCCTGAGTCTCCCATTGGAAATGCTCCCTTAAAGTATGCAGGGTTTGCCCAAAGGAAAACTCCTCTGGGGGAGACGCTGAAGGAATGGATTCCTCTGCATCAGAATCCTCATAAGTGGAGAGGGGTTTCATGTCTTCATAGTCAGATGCATCAGATTCATCTGACTCTTATTCAGACAAAACTACTGGGGACAGATCTCTTTTCCTTTCTGAGGGGGTAAGCTTGGCTTCCCCTGATCAGCATGATAAGGTCTTCTGCCATTTTAAGCATTTGAGACTGAGGCAAGGTAGCAGGTGCCGGAGAGTGGGAAGTTGGTTTCTTGGGTGTGGTTCGAACCCTGGGCCTAACAAACTCGGTCGATTTTGAAGAAACTGTAGTCGCGAAAGAAGATAGTTTGTGTCAAAATTCGATGGGGCGAAGGACGTCCTCGGAAACCGGTGCCTGCTTAGCGGCTGCAGACCCATTCAAGGTAGAGACAACCGCAGGATGCTTAGAGGAAGAGATTTTTGGCATACTGGACTCTGAAAGTGGGCATTAGGGGCTGTGAAAGCACATCACTGAGTACCGGAGGACTGACGACTAGCTTAACGGAAGCATTGTTGGTAGGTTTGGACCTGTGCTGTCTATTTTTGTCTTTATCTTTATGTTTTTTCAGAAGATCTGCTATTGGACGGCTTACCGAAGCCATATCGGAATTCAATGACTGTAAATGAAAATCTCTGGCTACAATAAGGGCCCAACAACAGATAGTTATGGCGTTAAAGCACAGAAGCAACAACAGGGGACTTCATGGTCTGGGCCTAAACAAGTAACGCAGTAAGAGTGGAAGTCTCGGTGTGGTATTTACTTTCCACAGGCGAGACAATTATTAACTTATTCTAACATCGGTTAGTGCAAGAAAAAAGGATTCCCAGTGGGGTACTTACCTTTAGAAGACTTCAACTTCAATTCGGAAACAAAAACTCAGGTAGCTGCTGATCGGCACTCATGCGAACTGCTTTTGCTTTGGGCTCCATGGTAAGAAAGACTAATGCAATGGTGTTGGCTGCCTTACTTTATACCACTGACGACCTGACGTCAGTCCTCAAGTGACAGCAACCGACGCAGAAATACAAAGTCTCTGGTATTCGGGCTGGCCGAGGGTACCCTGGCAGGGATAACCCAAATGTGATGACTGCAACAGTGAAACACGAAGAACATATATCCAGGACCTAGCTCATATTCTTATCCAGCCAGCTTTGCGCCCATGGTTGGTTCCTTAATGTTTGAATGTGATCAGCTAGTTATCTTTACCCTCAGAGCATCCTCTCCCACATAGCTGCAAAGCCCCATCCTCTTTACAGACTTCAAATAACCTAACCTTCTGCAATTTTTGCAAAAAGATCACAAAACTCTCCCATGCTAACTCCAAAATGGAGCAAGGATATTCCACGGATCTTTATGCTCATTTAGTCAAATGCAATGCAAAGATGATCAAATACGGTAGCAAATTTAAAAAAAAAAAAAAAAAAAAAAAAAAAAAAAAAAACTTCCAGCCCTGGTGATCAGTAGATAAAAACTTTACAACAAAAGAAAGAAACTGCTTAGATTAACTTTAAGTTCAGAGCCTCTCATTACAGTAAGAAGGTAAAAAAGCTTCACTAAGAAACTGAAAGCAGCTATTAAAACCAACAAAGCTTCCCCTGAGCATAAGATTATATTTATCATAAGAAGCAAGCCCAAGTCTTCCTTCAGCTACATTAAAAAACTAAAGAATTCACATCACAGAACTCCTCTGTAATGGCACCTTCTTTTTAACTCATGACTACTAACAAATTTACTGCAAATTTCTCCCCTGAAACTATCATCTCCACCATAGGCATATCAGAGTAGCTCTCCCTTGGCATTCTTTCCAAGACCACACCCTTAGTGCTTTCCAAGATCAGAAACACTTCAATGGGTCCTGGCAATATTCCAGGTGGTCTTATACATAGAATCAAAACAAGCTGTTGCAGACCTCCTCAAGCTGCTCTGCGTAAAACCTTGCCACAGGCTTTGTTCCGAATCAATGGCACAGAGAGGTTCTGATGCTCTTATAAGGGTAGTTCCATCACTGACAAAGCAACTCTAAACCCATTAGCCTTACTAGTTTTGTCTGTAAAGCCATGAGCAAAGTATTCCTGACCTCATAAACCAGGACATTAAGAATTTAATCAGGTTTTACACAAACATTCAGATTTCTTAAGGGTGCATCATGCCTCCACAATCTTCAGAACTTCTTTGAGAAGTTCACAGGCCATGGACAAATGCCAGACTCTTCATCCTGCTCAAGTGCATCATTTGATGCTGTACCATGTACTGGGGTTGTAAACAAGCTAATGGCCTTAAAACAGCTCCTTATGTGCCAAGATGGACTGCAAACTGGCTCAAGGATACAACTCATGTCATGGTCGGGGATGCCTCCTCGGTTAAGGAAATGGTGAATAGTGGTAATCCCTCAGGGTTCATACTGGTCCCTCTCCTTGCTGGCATTTACCTTTCTAATATCAACAATGGCAACAAGGATCTTTAGGTGATCAAGTTTGCCAATGACTGAGTAGGGTACAGATTTCAAAATCGACAAATGATTCAAATTCCTTTTAAGTAGGATAACCATGCATTAACAAATAGTGCACTGAGAAAGGGCACAAACTATACAATAAGAACTGCAGTATCATCTCCTTTAATAAACAACAAACTGCCTTCACCTACTGCATCTATGACACTTTGCTTTCCAATCAATCAGTCTATCATCAGAGGCCAGGCACCTGGACAGATGGCTTCCTCTCATTTGATTACCATGTATCAACTGCAGTCAAGAAATCCCTCTGGATAGCACTACTAATTACCATGGGCATCCTTTTAGATATCAGGGTCAATCACCAGGGAAGAAACTGACAAGATAGATGTGCAAAAAAATGATTTTGCTTTTTTTTCTGAAACAAAATATTCTTGAAGTGAAAAACTTTTTCTCTCTCACTCTGTCTGGTTTTAGGACTGATGTGCAATGTGCATGGTTTTCTGTATTTAGCACTATACTTGAATTCACAATTCAAATTTGTTGCTTTCAAGTAAATCTGGATAAACTGCATGACAATAACAAAGTAAAAGAGCTGGAATTAAAGACACTGTATTTCCAAGAAACACAGGAAAGTTGCTTAAAATATTTTGTAGAGCTTTTTTATTTTGTTTCCCAACCACAGTGATCAAACTGAGTCATACATAAAATTCATACAAAAAAATATATATACACACACAAATATATATCTATCTCT